>NW_026910360.1:0-66393 GCF_963691925.1 Scomber scombrus | reverse complement strand
GGTCGCTCCCGCCAAGAGCAAGACCACGATGAGTAAGATCATCACACGCTGCGCTCTGGTGTCCAACTGGGCTCTATAATTACTCACTCTCTCTCTCTCAAGGGAATTCGTCACACACACACACACACACACACACACACACACACACACACACACACACACACACACACCACACACACACACACACACACACACACACACACACACACACACATCACTTCAGGAACTTAATCATCTTCATTTTGATATTTAATATTAACAATTAATGTGAAATGTGTGTTATGAAGGTGGAATTAGAAACCCGATGTAGAACCGGAGGGAGAAAGTTTCAATAGTATAATAGTAGTAATAATAGTTCTATAGTAATAATAATAGCACTATAAGAGTAATAATGGTTCTATTGTAATAATAATAGTACTATAGTAGTAATAATAGCACCATGGCAATAATTATAGTATTATAGTACAATAGTAGTAGTAATAGTTCTATAGGTATGATGATAATAATAATAATAATAATGATGATAATAATAATAATAGTATAATGGTACTATTATCAAAAATACTCAAATTTAAAACAACAAAAAAATTAAATCATTCAAAATTGCAATAGATAAATCTGTTATGGAGCCAGTAAATGTCTGCAGGTTCCTTTTATTGAGCAGCTCATGACCACGATGTCTGATACAGAGACGTAGTAGCCACGATTAACCCCTCAAACCCCGTCTCCTTATCTCTACCAGTGGAGACCCGTACGCTGCCTCGGTCCAGCTCCATGGCGGCAGGGCTGGAGAGGAACGGCAGAACCCGCGTCCAGGCCATCTTCTCCCACGCGGCCGGCGACAACAGCACCCTGCTCAGCTTCAGCGAGGGCGACATCATCACCCTGCTGGTCCCTGAGGCCCGCGACGGGTGGCACTACGGCGAGAACGAGAAGACGAGGATGTGAGTGTAACATCTGTATTTTAACCCTCCTGTTGTCCTCGAGTGGAGGAAAGAAGGGGGGGAAGAAAGAAGGAAAGGAGGGAGGAAGGAAGGAAGGGAGGAACAAGGAAGGAAAGGAGGAAGAAGGAAGGGAGGAAGGATGGAAGGGAGGAAGAAAGAAAGAAGGAAAGGAGGATGGAAGGGAGGAAGAAGAAGGATGGAAGGGAGGAAGAAGGAAGGAAAGAAGGAAGGAAAGAGGGAAGGAAGGAAGTAAAGGAGGGAAGGGAGGACGGAGGAAAGAAGGAAGGAAGGGAGGTAGGAGGGAGGGAGGAAAGAAGGAGGGAGAAAGGAAAAGAGGAAGGGAGGAAGGAAGGAAGGAAAGAAGGAAAGAAGGAAGGACAGAGGAAAGTAGGAATGGAGGAAGGTAGGGGGGAGGAAAGAAAGAGAGAAGGAGGTAGGAGGGAGGAAGGAAGGACAGAAGGAAGGAAGAAAGGGGGGTGGAGGGAGGAAAGAGAGAGAAGGAAAGAAAGAGAGAAGGAGGGAGGAAGGACAGACGGAAGGAAGGAAGGGAGGAAAGAAGGAACAGTCAAAACAGACAGGGTCAATTTGAAAGTAAGGTAATTATGAAAGGCAGTAGTTGAGTGTTTTTTATATGCAGATGACGCCACTCTGTTTGTATAAAACACCATTACCAGCAGAATGCATCAAATATACCCTATTTTTGGCATATAAAAGTTTGCAAAAAGCCCCAAAAGTCATGTTAATTAGCTATTTTGTGTTTTTAATATATGTGGTTTCCCACCTCCTCACCTTTTTTCCAGGCGTGGCTGGTTTCCTTTCTCCTACACCCGGGTGATCGCTGAGCCTGACGCCGGTGACATGAGGCAACTCAGAGTACACAAGTAGGTGTTTGTTTTTACTTCTGTCCTAAAAATAACATTACATTACAACACATGAGCCTCCTGCACATTGTTTAGTGTAATAATATAACAGTATTTTTACAATATACAGATTTTTGTGGTTGTTGTTGATTCTATTTTGGGGGAATATTGACTCTCTACAACAACAGAGATTTACCCTTCATGTCGTCCTCCCGGGTTAAATTGACCCCGTCTGTTTTGACTGTTCCTTCTTTCCTCCCTTCTTTCTTTCCTTCCTCCAACCCCCTTTCTTCCTTCCTTCTGTCCTTCCTCCCTTCCTCCCTCCTTCCCAACTTCTTTCCTTCCCTCCTTCCTTCCTTTTCTTCCTTCCTTCCTTCCTCCCTTCCTCCCTCCTTCTCGCTTTCTTTCCTCCCCCCTACCTTTTTTCCTCTGTTCTTCTTTCCTTCCTTCCTCCCTTCCTCTTTTCCTGTCTCCCTCCCTCCCTCCCTCCTTCCTTCTTTCCTCCCTCCCTCCTACCTTCCTTCCTTCCTTCCTCCTTTCCTCCCTCCTTTCCTTCCTTCTTCCTCCCTTCCTTCCTCCTTTCCTTCCTTCTTTCCTCCCTCCCTCCTACCTTCTTTCCTCCTTTCCTTCCTTCTTCCTCCCTTCCATCCATCCTTCCTCCCTCACTCCCTTCCTCCCTTCCATCCTTCCTTCCTTGACTCGAGGACCACAGGAGGGTTAAAACAATGAAAACAGTGAATTTGAAAACCAATCATGAAAGCACTGATTACCCTCCTGCAGATGTTCCCCGTAAACACCCACAAACCAACATATTTGCTCCTGATTGGCTCAGGAGGGATTTGCCTCGGGCGACAACATGTTTACAGTTTCCTAATTTTCTGTGCACCTGTGTGTGTGTGTGTGTGTGTGTGTGTGTGTGTGTGTGTGTGTGTGTGTGTGTGTGTGTGTGTGTGTGTGTGTGTGTGTGTGTGTGTGTGTGTGTGTGTGTGTGTGTGTGTGTGTGTGTGTGTGTGTGTGTCTCCAGCCTCCATGGGAAAAGCAGCAGCACGGGAAACCTTCTAGAGAGAGAAGACATGGCTCTCCCCATGCCTGATTACAGCATCCACCAACGTATGGCGGCACAGAGCGCTGCGGCGCTGCATGGCAGACAACAACGCCCCTACAGCGTAGCAGTGCCAGGTTTCTCACAGGTGGGGGGCCTGCAAAACAAGCACACAAACACACACACACTTACACACTCACACACACTAAAACTGGCATCTACCCACACACGATTCCACACGTGACAAAAGCTGAGCCATCGCACAAAACCTGGCAAAGATCTGCGCTTGTCTGTATCAGAAAGTTTGGAGACAGCGTTCCACTACATGCGAGGGAGATGCGAGGGATTCAGACCAGGAATAGCTTTGCTCTGACTGGCTGTCTCTTCCATTATCGGCACTCTTGAGGTTCTCCCTGTGCCGCAGCGTGCCGACAGCGCTCTGCTACATTAGCTTATATAAACACGGAGATCAGTTCTCCTTCGCTTCACATGTTCCCCGGCTCACAGAGGGGTCGAGTGTGAGATGTGGCACAGCTCAGATTGGAGAAGTCTACCTCTGCGCCTGGCTGCCTCTGACTCTGAGGGAAGTAATTGTGACAGGCGTTAGCTGGTAACAGAGCGAGGAGGAGGAGGAGGAGGAGGAGGAGGAGGAGGAGGAGGAGGTGGGTGGGGGAGAAGGCAGCAGCAGTGGTTTGATAGAAGTGGGGTAAATGTTTCAAAAGGCAGAATCAGAAGTAGACTTATGCAACGTCGAGCCTTTCTCGATCAGCCTGGCTTCCCTCCCACGCCTCACCTGGAACGACACATGTGGGCGACGCTTAATTGCTCCGCAGTCATGTAACAACTTATACCGTTCTTCTTTCTGCCTCGCAGCGTTTAGCGACGGGAACATCTCTGCTGACATTTAAGGAGATTCTGGGTTTACAGTTCAGTGTGTGCACAGTAAAGTATGCGAAATACTTCAGTCACATGGCGAGCGTTTATTCTATGATCTGCAGGTCAAAAGACATGACGTTGGTGGAACAATTAAACCTTTTTAGACAATGAAACACATATATAAGTGTGGTTTTGACTTTATTTCATTGTGCATTTAGGATTTAGGATCTGCTGCACATTAAAATATAGTAATATAAAGGCTAATTTTAACATATTTAACATTTAAATACCAAACTAATGCTAAATAACAGCCAGTCCGGACAATAAAGACCAAGATATTAACTTAGAGATTGTACTTACTTCAATGAAATGTCTGTTTATTAGGTACAATATGTTGTACAAAAAGCATAAATTCAATATTATATATAGAAATACTTCAGCATACTTTTTACAGACAGTAAAAAGATCATGATGTGGTCAACAATAGATCATTTTACTTTGCTGGAAATGGTCAATAAAAGGTTATCAGATCAAGTTAAATGTTTTTTTTTTATATTTGATCATTTAACAGGGATAAGTGGGTTACTGGGTTCCTTTGCTTCCAGTTTAACATAATGAATCAGTCTTTGTGTTTATAATGTTACAAAACAAATCAGATTATACTCGTTATTATGAGCTTTAACAGCCAGAGTTGGATCTGGTTTCAGTGGTTTCTGTGTGACCTTAGAGAGAGATTGAAAGATATTAGTCCAATAGTTATCAAACATACAATAAGTACTAATGAAGCTGGTGTTTCTCCACATTGGTCAGTAATCGGGTTATGAAATACATTTTTTAGTCAGGTTAGTAGTTATCCAGTTAATCAGCTCAGGATGCTGTAGGAGGAGAAGCTGCAGTATTTCATCTTCTGTGTTTCTTTGTCGCCATCTGGTGGCTCCTGAGGTTATTGCAACTTTCTACTGATAGTTTTAACCCTTTACATACTGTTCATATTCTACATCCATGTCTAAGAATCTCCTCATAAAAAGTGTCTATACCAAATGTTGAAGCCCAGATGTGTTTAAAAAAGCATCAATAGTCGATCTGACTGATCAATAAATGTGATTAAACCTTGATTAATGTTTCAGAGAGCAGAGAGAGTGTATTTATTAGCTTTTACACCACTAAACATCTCCTATCACACAATATCATGTCCTATTTTAAATCAGACATGATAATATAACATAGCAATAATGATGGAAATGTCTCTTTTTGGTAGTTTTGAGTCTCTTTAGTCACTTTATCTCTACGTTATCATGGTAACTAGATGGCAGCTGTCACTCAAACTAACTGTATGTGGTTTTTAGTCATTTTTCATCTCTTTTTGGTAGTTTTTAGGTTTCTTTAGTCAGTTTAAGTCTCTTTTTAGTCATTTTAATGTCTGTTTTTTGTATTTTTTAGGTGTCTTTAGTCAGTCTGTGTCTCTTTTAGTCATGTTTGCATCTCTTTTTGGTGGTTAAATGTTATTTTATATGTAAAGGTAAAATGAGCAGAGCTTTATGGAACTGTGGGGTTTATTGTATAACCATTAGAGCCATCAGTCTTCACTGCTACATCATAAAAATAAATCCTCATAACTACTATCTTATTAAAACTATTAACTATTCATTTCACTAAAACACATGTCAATAGATACAGAGATAATCTGACCCAGAACAGCCTCAATGGACAAACATTTGAAGCACCTATACAACAGTTTTTGTGCATTTTGGGCCACTTTAGGAGAAGTCATCAAACTTAACTTCTCCTGTCTCTGTTTTTTTTTGTCTTTACAGCAAGGAGTTGAAGAGTATGAGCCCCGCTTCCCCACAAGGTAAGAACTACTTTACCTCTTTACCCTTTAATTTATTTGTTTTATTGAATATTGTTCCCAAAATCAACTCAGTCCCAGTTCAGTCAGTTCAAGCAGAATACCATAAAACTATATTTTTTTAATGGATGATGTGTTTTCACTGTGTTATTTCTGGTGGGAAGCCAGTGAGGGATTTAGTTTATGTTTCTAACTTCTAGTGAATTGTCTTGCTGCAGATTAACCGTCCTGTCGTCCTCCCGGGTCAAATTGACCCCGTCTGTTTTGACTGTTCCTTCTTTCCTCCCTCCTTCTGTCCTTCCTTCCTTCCTCCCTCCCTCCTTCTTTCCTTCTTTCCTTCCTCTATTCCTTCTTTCCTCCCTCCCTCCTTCTCTCTTTCTTTCCTCCCCCCTAACTTCCTTCCTTCCCACCTCCCTTCCTCTTTTCCTTTTCTCCCTCCCTCCCTCCCTCTTTTCCTTTCTTCTTCCTCCCTTCCTTCCTTCCTTCCTTCCTTCCTTCCTTCCTCCCTCTTTTCCTTCCTTCTTCCTCCCTTCCTTCCTTCATCCCTATTTTCCTTCCTTCTTCCTCCCTTCCTTCCTCCCTCCTTTCCTTCCTTCTTCCTCCCTTCCTTCCTTCCTCCCTTCCTTCCTTCATTCCTTCCTTGTACCTCCCTTCCTTCCTTCCTCCCTCCTTTCCTTCTTTCTTCCTCCCTTCCTTCCTTCCTTCCTTCCTTCCTTCCTTCCTTCCTTCCTCCCTCCCTCTTTTCCTTCCTTCTCCTCCCTTCCTTCCTTCCTCTCTCTTTTCCTTCCTTCCTCCTCCCTTCCTTCCTCCCTCTTTTCCTTCCTTCTTCCTCCCTTCCTTCCTCCCTCTTTTCCATCCTTCCTTCCTCCCTCCCTTCCTTCCTTCTTCCTCCCTTCCTTCCTTGACTCGAGGACAACAGGAGGGTTAAAAAGCTATTTATTGGCCTTTATTGGGAGATAAATCATAATGAATGAATTGACTGAACTGTAAAGAGAACTTGAGACTTGAAGACATGTTGAAACAGCTGAAGACGGAGAGTTGAGGGATTGGGACGTTTCACGGTGCCTAAACCCCAAAATTCAGACCCGCAAACACACAACCAGCAGGACACATACACACACACACACACACACACACACACACACACACACACACACACACACACACACACACACACACACACACACACACACACATTTTCGTTTTGTGTTGTTTTCTTTGTACTCCTTTTTATTTTTCCATTCTGTTCTGTTTGCACATGTTTAATAAGATACTGTGACCATATATCTTAACCCCAAAACAGGACCATTAGAAATAACTGTTTCTATGTTTCTATGTTTTTTAAATAAGTAAAAGTAGATTACATTTTTAAGGCATGCTATTTGTTAATATGGTTTATCTTAAGTTTGAGTTGATTTTAAGTTTTCTTTTGTTCATTAACTTATAATAAAAACACTCATGCTTTGACCTCCCAGCTAACTGCCCCTCATGCACCATGCAGCTCCAGTAGTGCTTCCCACCCGCTAACTGCACCCACCCACCCAATCCCTGCTTCAAACCCTTCTCATTGAGAGTGAAAGGATGTGGCAGCTGATTTTCTATATTTGTCTTATTGTGAACAAATCTCACTTTCAGAGCCAAGCAACACTAAACTGATCTACTTACAAGTATTGTGTGTGTATCAAAGTCTGATATATCTTATTCGTCTATGCCGTTGTTGTCCATAAACTATTAAAAACACGTCAGTGAGTCACAACGCTGCAGTGGGTGACATGTTCCTTTATTATGAAAAGTTTGGTCATGTTAGTTTGTTTAGAAACGACCGAAAACAATCATAACATGGATCAAGATTTCAGTCTCCAGAGAGTAGTTCTTTGTAAGGCAGACGCTACTGAGCATGTGCAGAAACATGGCTTTTATCCCTCCTGTTGTCCTCGAGCCAAGGAAAGAAGGAGGAAAGGAGGAAGGAGGAAAGGAGGGAGGAAGGAAGGAAGGAAGGAAAGGAGGGAGGAAGGAAGGAGGGAGGGAGGAAGGACAGGAAGGAAGGAAGGAATGAGGAAAGGAAAAAAGGAGGGAGGGAGGAAGGAAGGAAAGAAGGGGAGGGAGGAAGGAAAGATGGAAAGAAGGAAGGAAAGAAAGATGGAAGGAAGGAAGGAAAGATGGAAGGAAGGAAGGAAAGATGGAAGGAAGGAAGGGAGGAAGGTAGGAAGAGAAGACAGATGGAAGGAAGGAATGAAGGAAAGGAAGGAAAGATGGAAGGGGGAAGAAGGAATGAAGGAAAGGAGGGAGTAAGGAAGGAAGGGAGGAAAGAAGGAACAGTCAAAACAGACGGGGTCAATTTGACCCGGGAGGACGACACAAAGGTTATTCTATTTCATTTCATGGTTTATTTATCAGTGACAGTGCACATCAATAAAGATTTCTGTGAATGCAGCAGAGTTATCTAAGAGGCTGTTTTTGATGTCTAATCCCTGGACAAACAGAATATAAGATTTGAAATGGCATAGTTATTTAGAACATTTATAATAAGCATGCAGAGCAATAACACAAAGTTTTAGAATATTAATCTTAGTAAAAATGATCCAGGGAATTAAACCACATTGTCAGGTACTAATTAACATGCGAGTAAAATAGGAATTATTGACTGAATTAAACAACATTGTGCTGCATCATTAGACACTAACTGAAATACGTCTGAAGCACAACCATAAGTAGGACATACAAAATCAACAATACATCAAACACAAATCAAAACACAATTAAAGCAAAGCCACAGTAACAACCTGCATGCAGGGACATCAGGACAGATAGATGTGATATGTAGCTAGAAAGTAGTATCGCTGGAGCTGTTTCTAAACAAACTAATGTGACCAAACTCTTCATAATGAAAGAATATCTAATAAAAAATACTTTCTTTGATAACTCTGCTGCACTTGATAATGATAACCTAGTCTTACACAGAACTACTCTCTAGAGACATGATCACTGTTATTGGTCTTTGGAGCCGTTTCTAAAGATACTAACATGACGAAACTCTTCATGATGAAGGAACATCTGTCCAGGGATTAGACGTAATCCCTTAGATTAACTCTATTGCATTCACAGCTATTTTTTTATTAATGTGCTCTGTCACTGATAACCTAGTTGTACACAGAACTACTCCCTGGAGACTCAAAACGTGATTACTGTTAATCTTTGGAGCTGTTTCTAAACAAACTAACATGACCAAACTCTTCATGATGACATCAGAAATACCTTCTTAAACCAATAAATGTAATTAAGTAAAAAACATTTTTCTGTTCATGTTCAGTTATGGTGCACGGAACTACTCTCTGGAGACTCAAAACGTGATCACTGTTATTCGTCTTTGGAGCCTTTTCTAAGCAATCTAATATGACCAAACTCTTCATGACGAAGGAACATCTGTCCAGGGATTAAACATCAGAAATACCTTCTTAAACCAATACATGTAATTAAGTAAAAAACAGTTCAGTTATGGTGCACAGAACTACTCTCTGGAGACTCAAAACGTGATTACTGTTAATCTTTGGAGCCGTTTCTAAACAAACTAACATGACCAAACTCTTCATGATGTAGGAACATTTCACCCAGTGAAGCAGTGTGACTCACTGATGTGTTTTTAATAGTTTTTGGACAACAAAGGGCACAGAAGAATAAGATATATCAGGTTTTGGATACACACACAATACTTTATAGATCAGTTCAATATTGGTTTGGCTCTGTACAATAAGAAAAATATACAGTTGATTAAAACCAGCTGTCATATTTCAGGAAGTGAAGGGTCAGATCAAGTTGAGCTCTCAGCCTGTTGGGGGTTTATTTATTGTGTGTTTCTTTGGAGGATAGACGTGGATTGTTTTTCCTCCACATGTGTTCCTGGTTGTGTTTTTTTTGCTGCTTGTTTTCTCCTGAGCCAAGCCCACCTGGAAGCCCTCTCTACTCTCTTTGTCCGCAGTTCCACAGAGGGCAAACTGATTTCGACAGTGTGAGGACAGACAGACAAACAGGCACAGACTCAGCCAGATGATGCGATAGGACAGGCAACCTCGCTGAACCCTCAACCAACCCCCTCAACCCCCCCCCCCCCCCAAACCTTCCCCTGCTAACGGCAATAAACTCCTCCCCTCTTCCCTGAGCCAATCAATGCAAGGAAGAGGCTTGGGTCTTGTATCTTTTCCCCCCTTTTTCCTCCCCCCCCTGCTCCCCACCCAACCCACCCCAACCTCCCGCTCCCTGTGCTGTGTAACTGGGCCACTGGTGAAGCCACGCCAAGCCAAACCAGAACAAAAAACGGACTCCGTGCCATCCTAAAAACACTCAAAAATCAATGTGATGGACATTTTCTTTTGAGGAAAATGTATCTTTTGCTTGTCTTTCATGCATGTACATTTCTTTTATATATATTATATATCGCCATGGAGGGGGGTTATAATCTTCCCCCCACCAAAGGAACCTGATTTCCGCAAATGTCAGCGCTCGCCATCGGAATGACAATGTGAAGGAATTGTAAGTCAGGGTGTAAAAATTAATGATGTTGATCCCTAAAAAAAGGATTTTCATAATGTTTGAAAAAGAAAAGAAAAAGAGGAAACAAACATTAATCAATAGTTTTACTGGGTCTTTCAGTATTTAACAATAACTTTACCTTTTCATGCTGTGAGGTTTTTGTATCCCTCTGAGAAAAGAGGTCTATGTATCACGAGTAGTGAACAGTTAATGTAAATGTTTTAACTTTATGAAGTGGAGAACATGTTACAGGAATGTTTACTGTACATATAATGTGCCATACAAGAAGTGCTTGTCATACAGTATATCTATGATCAGTTCATAAACAAGAAAAACAATAACAACTACGCACCTTATGAAAGTAATACTCTATATTTCTGACTTTCTGTAACAAACTTAATGTGACAGTTTTTTGGTATATAGGCCTTTGAACTTCTCCAACTTCTTTATGGAGGGACACTGTGCTCAGACACACAAACCCAGGTGCTCGGGGTCCTTTGACTATCTATTGTGGTGTGTGTGTGAGAGTTTGAATGTATGTGTGTGAATATCATGCCAAGGCTGAATGGGATCAACTAACCCTCATCCCTGAGAGAGATGCAACAAGGCTACATGTCGGGTTTATTAATCATTAGTCGACCGACAGTAAAAGTGTCAAACATTTTGTGGCTCCAGCTTCTCAAATTTAAAAAACTGCTGCTTTTTTCTCCTCCTGTTTTTATATATATATATCATTGAAAATTGAATATCTTTAGACCAAACAAGACCGACTAAATGATTTCTAATTCACAGAAAGATAATTTGCTGCTGAAAAAGATCAATACCTGCAACTCTAGTTCATTTAACTAGTGTTCATGCATGAAAGAAAAGAGAACTGGTACTGCTGTTTGGCTCAGTGCACATGATATCCAAACATCGCTTTTACATTTTCAATCCTTTTTTTAAACATTCGGACTCATTGTAGTGCCTCTTACTAAATTGATTAAATGTCAACGTAAATTATATATTTTTTATTGCAACTTAAGACGTGTAAATACTTAAAATGATTGTTAATAACACACATGCTGATGACACATTGACGTCAAGGCACAACATTTATCCGGTCTTGACATTTCTAGCGCAGCGCCTCTGCAGCCTCGACGGGGGGAGAGAGGAGTTAATTTGATGTTGAGACCTCATTCAGCTTCCTTGTACTGTTGTCTCTGCAATTAAAGGCTTGATTTTAAAAAAACCTCCAGTGAGTAAAAAAGGCATCATGTTTTTGTTTTTTTTAAGGTAAAAGAAACTGTTTTTTTTCTCTGTGCTAAATAAAAACGCTGATCTGTTTTGTCTGTATGTCGGTCCAGTCGGTGCCTGTCTATACTAACCACTGTCCTGATGTCCACTAACAAGCCCGCTAACAAATTGATTTTTCTCATATTGTCGGCTTTTAAATCTCTTGAGGTTTTTTTTTTACGATAAACAAACCTCATCCGAATGCCGACTTAACCAAAGAGAGGAGGTGAAAATTGAAACTGTGCACCTCTCACATGCATCCTACTCTGCAAAAATGTCCATCTTTACAAATTATTTAATGCAATCAAGTGTTTTAAGCAGGCGGGGAGTTCCGGTCTTAAAAGTAACTTAAAACTGCATTCTATCAAAAGGCCACCAGGGGGCGACCGTTTTGGTGTCAAAAGGACTTCCGTCTCTATACAAGGCAATGGAGAATTCACCAACTTCTCACTTGATTTCTAACCTCAGTAAACGTTTTCAAAATGTGTTTATGGTCTCAATCGCTAGTTTAAAGCCTTCTTCAATGCAGTATGATGTTCATTTGGGACATTTTGGCCTCCCTGATTTTATATGTGACGATAAAGCAGGGTATGCATTAGGGCGTGGCTACGTGGTGATTGACAGGTTGATTGGTTCACAGGTTCAGGAGGGCGCCTCATGCTCCTCCTGATGCCCATATAAGTAGAATCCCTGTTTTTATTTTTCCCAGCATGCACCTGAAATTTTCAAGATGGCGCTGCTCAGATCCGATACTATTGGCCTCCGAGCAGCAGTCCACAAACCAATGGGTGACGTCACAGATGTTACGTCCATTTCTCATATACAGTCTATGATTTTAAGCAGATATTTTTTACGGGTCACTTTTCTGACTCGTTTAAGAAAAAGATTAAATTGGCAACTCGAGTCAAGATGGACTTTTTTTGCATTGTAGAAACATTGTCTGCTGTCTCTCTTCGCTCTCTTCTCCCTCCCCTCTCTATTTGTTTGTGTGTGTGACCTGAACACTCGTCTTTCCCCCCCTGCAGCTTTGCCAACTCCCCCCTTTTTTTTTTCTTCCATCTCTGTCTTGATGAATTTAGAGACAAAAGTCGAGAGCAAACGACTGGAAGCTGCCAGTGTTTCTTCTTTCTCCACTAACAATAAGCCCAAGGTACGACTGCCATCGCTGCAGAGATAGCACACCAACCACCTGTGGCCAAATAACTCCTTACATCAACTGTGATGATGTGGTTTTATTTTAAAAGGGGTTTTTTTGTTGTAAAAGAATCTTTAAAGAAAAATATTTAAACATATTGTACAGAAGATTTATGCATATGCATGCTTTGGGGGCACCAAAGAAGTGTAACATTTGATGACCTCAAATGGTGAATTTCTACTTTAAAAAAGTATAAAATAAATTTATTCAGCTGGATATATTTTGTTGTTTCTGTTTGTTTGATTTTCATCCAGAAGAAAAAACTTTACAGGCTGTGAGATAGTCAGGATTTGAATTTTTCTCTTTTTTGTGTTTTTAAGTAGTCTTCAAAGGCTAAATGTGTTTGCTTTTTTTTTTGTTTTGTTTTTTTTACTTGTAAACCCAATTATCTTTATTTTAGAATAATATAGGTAATGCTGTATTTTACAGGTGCTTGAATTTTATATTAATAAAAGTAGAGTATTAATTTGGTTGCAATCTGCATCTTCACCACCAGATGGCACTAAACATCCTACAAACTGGTCCTTTAACAGATAAAGTCCAGATGAAACAGCATTTTGAGGGTTTTTAACTTCTGTATCGTGACATATTTTGGAGTGAAATTGGATTAACAGACGGGACGTAACATTGGGACGAATCTGCACCGTGCTGCTAAAAGTTGAACATTGATTGATGGTTGAAATTGGTCAGTTCAAGACTAGTAAAACTTTTTGTGTTTTTTCTGCATATATCATTGAACAGGTGCACAAAATGGGGATGTGATCTAAAAGATTTATAAAGGCTTTTATTTAATTTCATCTGGACTTTCATTTATATGGCATCTTACAGAAAGTGTGATTTAGACATGTAACAATTGTTCAACTGACAGAAAACACGTCAGTTCTCAGTGTTTACTTTTGTGTGTCAAACTACATATTTGAATATATTATGATATTATATTATATGATATTGTATATGGTTCTTAAATTCTCTTTAATGAGCAAATTTCTAAACTACCAGATTGCATCATCCGTTTCCCCCCAAAGAAATTCTTGGAAAAATGTCCTAGAAACTAGAAATTAAAGGAGCCATAAAATAAGTAATAACCGATGTTACTGAAACTATTGGTAGCTGCTTTCTCATTACAGCATTTTTTAAGAAACAACCTAATATGTAGTAGTATGACAAACAACACACTGAAAAGTATTTTTCTCTGTTAAAGAAACAAAACTACATATGAACCACTTAAACACTGTTTTTCTCCATGTTTTCTTATAATTTGTACCAAATTGCATCGACCTTTCTGTAAAAATGTGTCGAAATCAACATTTTAAATACCTGCAAATGTCAGGAAATTAGTATAAAATTATAGGACCTGTAAAGATCATTGAGTTCTTATTTCTGAGCTTAGATTCCTGGAGGTATAAAATCTCTCAGACTTTGTAGATTTGTTTTTTTTGCTCATCACCACATCCTAAAAGAAGAAAGAGTGCATTCCTTTTCTCAACACTAACTTCCTGGTGATCAAACCTCTTTGCTTTTAAACACATCAACACACCAGCAGCTCTTCTTCTTGCACATTTGATGTCAACCCTCTCATGTCGACAGGCGGTTCCCATCATAACTTCCCACCGGCCTTGTTGCATGTACAATATGTGTGTGTGTGTGTGTGTTTGTGTATGTGTGTGTGTTCAATGCACAGTAGTAGTTAAACTGCATCCTACCCACCCCGACCTGCCATACACCCACTGGCCTGCTCCTCCTGCTGCTAGCAAAGGTACCTTCTTCAACTCAACTCTGTGTGTTTGTTTGTGTAAGTGAGTCTTAATCACAACATCTTCATTTTAAAGTAACACTGTCTGATTTTTTTTTTTTTAGTTAACTGTGTTGTGGTTTATATGCCTGTCTGTGTGCCTTGCTATCACCTGTGTTTTGAGGTAGATTCAGTATATTTGGGTCATAATTAAGATTTTGTGGTTTATGAATGTATTCATGTTGCATTTTGATATCGAAAAATGATCCCAATAATTTTAGATTTGTCATGAATGAAACTACATAAACAAGACATTGAGTCATTGAGTTGACTGGCAACCTCTTCAGTTTATTTTTTATTTGTCATTAAAATCAAAGATGCACCTAAAACTTTTACTTGAACAAAACAAGTGAGATCTCAATGGAAAAGCACATTTAAAATACAACTTTAACCTGCAGTAATTTACTTTTTGGCCACTTGGGGGCAGCAGAAACAAGCTGTGAACTAAACACTGATATTTTATCACCTTTTAACCCTCCTGTTGTCCTCAGGTCAATTTTAACCCAGGAGGTCAACAGATGTTAACTCAAAAAATAAGTATAGTTTCATTTAAATGAGGCATACTGACCATAATTTCCAAAAATATGTGTAAAAGTTGGAAATTGAAGTTGGCTCAAAAGGTCTAACACAGAATTGGGTGATAATTTATACCTTATGCTTTACAAACAGTCAAACCAAGATGACTTATATATGTATTTTATCCTTAGTTTATCTCGTACCTCAAGTCAAATCTGAATAATTTTAGCAACTTGTAACTTAAATCTAGTGTAATAAAAAGTTAGATATTTTTCCGGTGGTGAAAATGTAGAAAGATTATCAGAAAAACTGCAGTCAAGTTAAGTACTTAAGTAAATGTACCTTTAGAAACTGACATTTTTGATTTACCATATTTTTATGTGACGACTTCCAGTTTATCTCATGATTCAAGTAAAACTTTGCGTCTTGAATTGTAACCTCAAGTATCTCAAAACTGCAGTTAAATTCAACACTTAAGTAAATGTTCATAATTGGTTCCTAAATTGGATTTTCAAGGCAGGAAGGTGGAATTGGAAATATCCCATATATGACAGAGTTTAACAGAGGTTCCCAGTCATCTCAGTCATGGTCTCATTAGCTTAACATTACATATAAAATGACCACATCCTGTTTTAAAGAGGTAGAAACGCTGCACAACATCAACAACTTTGGGTTAATACTATTTAAATATGTCCTAGATAAGCCTTATAATGACATTGCTGTTGTTCTACTAAGCTCTGTATCATATTATTACAACATATAATAATATATAAGTTGGTGTTGGTGTTGACGGATGGGGAATGTTTCTTACCTTTCAGTTCAGGGCCTGATTACGCCCGATTCTGAGTGACCAAAAAAAACCATCGTAAGTGACTGAACTGTCAGTCGGGATCTTCATGTGACCACTCTTTTTATTTTCTTCATCATCATCATCACTTCATGCTCATTTCCTCTGTGGGTGTTGTTTACATGGCTCTCATCTTATTTCCATCACTGTTTTTGTTGTAATGTGATGTTCCTGCATCCTAAACTTCGGTGACTGTGAGTTGGACTGTAATTAATCGGATATTTCAGGTGTTGCATGTTTCTGCATCATCCTCACCTCTTCCTCCTGTTTTATTTTGCATGACTCATCACCTGAACTCTTTCTCCTTTCATTTCCAACATATTTATGGATTATATTTAAACTTTTGTGTCGTCCTCCCCGTCTGTTTTAACTGTTCCTTCTTTCCTCCCTTCCTTCCTTCCGTCTGTCCTTCCTTCCTCCCTCCCTCCTTCTTTCTTTCTTTCCTTCCTCTCTCTTTCCTCCGTTCCTTATTTCCTTCCTCCATCCCACTTTCTTCCTTATGTCCTTCCTCCCTTCCTTCTTTCCTCTGTCCTTCTTTCTTTCCTTCCTTCCTCTTTTCCTTTCTCCCTCCCTCCCTCCTTCCTTCTTTCCTCCCTTCCTCCCTCCTACCTTCCTTCCTTCTTTCCTCTGTCCTTCCTTCCTTTCCTTCCTCACTTCCTTCTGTCCTTCCCTCCTTCTTCCCTCCCTCCTTCTCTCTTTCTTTCCTTCCTCTCTCTTTCCTCTGTCCTTCCTTCCTTCCTTCCTTCCTTCCTTTCTTTTCTTCCTCCCTTCCTTCTGTCCTTCCCTCCTTCCTTCCTCCCTCCTTTTCTTCCTCCCTTCCCTCCTCCCTCCTTTCATTCCTTCCTTCCTTCCTTCCTTCCTTCCTTCCTTCCTTCCTTCCTTCCTTCTTTCCTCCTGTACTTCCTTCTTTCTCCCTTTCTCCTTCCTTTCCTTACTTCTTCCTCCCTTCCTTCTTCCTTCCTTTCTTCATTCCTCCCTCCTGTCCTTCCTTCTTTCTCCCTTCCTCCTTCCTTTCCTTCCTTCCTTCCTTCTTCCCTCCTTTCCTTCCTTCCTCCCTCCCTTCCTTCCTCCTTTCCTTCTTCCTCCCTCCCTTCCATCCTTCCTTCCTTGACCCGAGGACAACAGGAGGGTTTTAACTTTATCAAATAAAAAAAGAAACTAAATGGTTTTTTTCTCCATCTTCCTAGCCTGAATGAACCTCCCATTGAGCCGGCCGTGGAGGCTCCAGCCAAACCGCCCCTTTCTGATGATGATGATGATGATGATGATGATAATGATGACATCGATGAGATCGAGGAGAGGCAGCCTGATGAAGCTCACTATGACTTCGTGGAGAAGGCTCAGACTCCCCCTGCAGGAGACTACTGATCTCTGCCCTCACTTTAACACAGCTCTGATCCAACTGCAGTATTACCATAGTGCTACTATATATAATACATAATATATTATATATATAATAAGAGTTCAATATGACCAGCAAAATGAACTGCGCCATAACAAATTCACATTTACAATAATCTCTGTATTAGTTGAGAGATAATGTAAATAAATACTAAAATTGATTTATATATATTTTGATCTTCTAGGATGGAAAAGCACATCGAAAGATTATATTAACCTTCGTGTCGTCCTCCCCCGTCTGTTTTGACTGTTCCTTCTTTCCTCGCTTCCTTCCTTCCTTCCTTCCTTCCTTCCTTCCTTCGTTCCGTCTTTCCTTCCTCCCTCCCTTCCTTCGTTCCGTCTTTCCTTTCTCCCTCCCTCCTTCTCTCTTTCTTTCCTTCCTCTCTCTTTCCTCCCTTCCTTCTTTCCTCCCTTCCTCCTTCCTTCTTCCTCCTTTCCTTCTTTCTGCCTCCCTTCCATCCTTCCTTCATCCCTCCTTTCCTTCCTTCTTTCTCCCTTCCTCCCTCATTTCCTTCTTTCTTCCTCCCTTCCCTCCTTCCTTCCTTCCTCCCTCCTTTCCTTCCTTCTTTCTCCCTTCCTCCCTCTTTTCCTTCTTTCTTCCTCCCTTCCCTCCTTTCCTTCCTTCTTCCTCCCTTCCTCCCTTCCTTCCTCCTTACCTTCCTTCCTTCCTTCCTTCCTTCCTTCCTCCCTCCCTTCCTCCTTTCCTTCCTTCTTCCTACCTTCCATCCTTCCTTCCTCCCTCTCTTCCTTCCTTGACTCGAGGACAACAGGAGGGTTAAAAAAAGAAATCAGGTTATTTTCCTTTTTAATTGTATTTCTGTAAAGACATGTGCTCACATTTTTTGGATAATGGTGATGGAGTTCACTTTAAAAAGGAGCATGTGGTGGTAAAAAAGAAAGAAGAAGAAGAATAGGCGTTCACTTAGTGTGGCTCACTTGGGTTCTTGGTTCATTTTCAAAGCCTGAATAATCGCCTCTGATTGTATCATCACCCAAAGACTGATGACTGACTCCTCGTGTGAATCTGCAGGCAGTCTGAGAAGTTGCCTGAAGACGTTTCTGTGCTTTTAAATAAACAGCCCCCCCCTCCTCCTCCTCCTCCTCCTTCTACCTTCTCCCCCTCCTCCCTCCTGCCTTGTCAACAAAAGGGCTTCTTCGACGTTGGTAAGCTAAACATCTCGTCAGGTGTTTTTAGCCTCACCTGTTAGTACTGCCTTCTCAAAAGTTAACCTTCCTGTCGTCCTCCCGGGTCAAATTACCCCGTCTGTTTTGACTGTTCCTTCTTTGTTTTGACTGCCTTCCTTCCATCTGTCCTTCCTCCCTCCCTTCTTGTCTCTTTCTTTCCTTCCCCCATCCCCCTTTCTTCCTTCTATCCTTCCTCCCTTTCCTTCTTTCCTCTGTCCTTCTTCCTTTCCTTCTTTCCTTCCTTCCTTCCTCCCTTATTTCCTTCCTTCTTCATCCCTTCCTTCCTTCCTCCCTTCTTTCCTTCCTTCTTCCTCCCTTCCTTCCTTCCTCCCTCCTTTCCTTCTTCCTTCCTCCTTTCCTTCCTTCCTTCCTTCCTTCCTTCCTTCCTTCCTTCCTTCCTTCCTTCCTTCTTTCCTTCCTTCCTTCCTCCCTTATTTCCTTCCTTCTTCATCCCTTCCTTCCTTCCTCCCTTCTTTCCTTCCTTCTTCCTCCCTTCCTTCCTTCCTCCCTCCTTTCCTTCTTTCTTCCTCCCTTCCTTCCTCCTTTCCTTCTTTCTCCCTTCGTCCCTCCTTTCCTTCTTTCTTCCTCCCTTCCTTCCTCCTTTCCTTCTTTCTCCCTTCGTCCCTCCTTTCCTTCCTTATTCCTCCCTTCCTTCCTCCATTCCTTCTTTATTCCTCCCTTCCATCCTTCCTTCCTTCCTTGACTCGAGGACAACAGGAGGGTTAAACAAAAAAACAAAACAAAAAACGAGTGCTGGTGCGTCGTCGAACACTGTCACACTCACCAAGAAGGCAGAAAAAGTCTGTTTAATCATCTGAATTAAGGCGGATGATATAAACTACGACAAGTCAGATGTGTTTCAGCAGATGATGGAGGTAAAAAAAACAAGAAAAGAGCTGAAACACATAAAAGAAAATAGACTAGCCACAAAAATCAGCAGAATCTGTGGAATAAATCAGTGCTGAGTGATCGCATCAAAACTGTTAAGCACACTACTCATAGTACTGTATCTTCAATTAATTTTAATATACTCAAAAAAAAGAAGAAGAAGGAAATCTTATATTCTGTAATATTAGTTATACTCTAAGCAGCAGCAGCACTGTAGGTGTTTGTACCGGTTCTCAGATTTCACTTGATTCATGTTTGATTTAATATTATTCAGTTTGTAAGATCTTCTTATTAAAAGCAACATTTTCAACACAGAGATATATTCAATGATACAATCAACAGGAGAAAAATAAACTTTAGGTGATTTGAAAATAGTCTTTTATCATGTTTAATATAACCGTGGACTGTGATGCAGAGTGATGTGGAAGCAGCGTTACACCAATGTAGGTTATTATTAGTTATACTGAGCTGATAAAAAACAAAACAGTTAATGGTGATATCGATACTTTAAAGGTGAGAAGAGTTGTGATTGTCTTGTTCAAAGCTCTAAAAATAATACTGAAAAGGATATGAAGGAGAACAGCCTAAATATGTGCGGTTTGGTTAAAGAGATGCAGTAGTTTTGGGGAATTTTACAAGAAACTAATAAAAGCCTTCAGTGAGACTATTTAAAGGTGCAGTGTGTAGAATTTAGAAGCATTTAGCGGATATAATATTCATGAATAATTAGAGTATAATCACATGAAAATAAGAATTGTTGTGTTTTCATTACCTTAAAATGAGCCTTTATATCTACACAGGAAGCAGGGCCTTTTCCTCGGAGCGCCATCATGTTTTCTACAGTAGCCCAGAACAGACAAACCCAACAATGGGTCTAGAGATGGTCTTTAGGTGTGTGTTTGTTTGTCTCTTTAAAATGGACCTGGAGTCTAATTAAATAAAGTCAATCTATCTTTTGGGTTTTTTGCTAGTGTCCCAGCCAACGTTGGGTCACTTACACGCTTGGAGCGGGAGGTGGAGGTGGAGGGGATTCAGTTGGTTGCAATTAGCAACCTCGCCACAAGATGGCACTAAATCTTACACACTGCACCTTTAATATATTTTGGTATATTTGTTGTTGTCTGAAGTACTTCAAACAGCAATTCAGGCTATCCTGGCTCAACTGTTGAGTTTCTATGACTATGGGATCAATAAGCAAGTAAACTGAGGTGGGGGTGAAGGGGTTGGGAAGAGGTCCACAGTCTGACTTAGAATAACTTGGACATTGTTTCTGGAAAGACGCCGTGATACTGAACCGCACATTTAATTATATTCACATCTATTTTATTAGAGTGGAGAAAAAAATCTCCTGATAGTTGTTCAGATATTAAGATTCATAATTTGGGTGGATTTACTCATAATTGCTGCCTCTTTTTAGTCTGATGGAGAATATTTGAAGGTTTAAATTAACTTTTAAAATAGTAAACTATGATTTGGACATTTGAAAATAAGATGTGAATGTCTAAAATCATTGTTTCGTACCTATGATGTTATCACTGTTCATACTTTCAGTGACAGGCTGTGTGAATTCATAATTATCAGTTTTAAAGAGAAACTGCACTTTAAATCTTGTGATTGATCGTCACTTATTGATTGTTGTACTGACCTCTGTGGGTTGAAAGTCTGTTACCTTGGTTACTGTTGCTATGCGTGTCAAGCTTTCCTCTCTTACAGTTTGCAATGATAACAGTGACAGATTTACCGATCAGTCTTTGAGTTCAGGCACAGAAAAAAGTCAGTTAGCTTCATGAGTTTGGTGAAAAAACTTTTGATCTGAATTTTTTAATGTTTTCAGCCGACTTGCTGTAAAATGGGAATCATGTAAAAGAGTTCTCACATATGCACATGATGGTTTGTAATTTGTAAGAAGTTGCTTATTAGTACTCAACTTCTTCATATTTTCAGACAGTAATGTTTAAAGCTTTCCTCCAGCAAGCTCGTTAAGTTACATTAAAATCCCAACCGAGACTAATTAAACAGACGTTGCAAGTTATCTAAAGTATCAAAAGAGCAAAATATCAATAAGGAAGTTCAGTGAATACTAGAATCTCCATGGCAACGTTAATAACACTACCCAATCACCTTGCACAGTGTCCAACTAAATGTTCCAAGTGTACACTGGAAAGTATTGATCTTTTTTTCTGTTAAAAATACATAATTTTCTGTCAAGTGATGTATCATAAATCAACCTTAACTCTGACGACATCCATGACTAACATCTACTGTGTTGATATCTGAAGAGTTCGGTTTAGACCTGTTCTATGTGTAAAGTGCCTTGAGATGACTTTGTTGTGATTTGGCGCTATATAAATAAAGATTGATTGATTGATTGATATCATTAGACGGAGGTGCTTGACATGAACGAGGCATTTTACAACCTGCAGTGCTGATCTAACTAACTTCCTTATAATTAAATGTAATGATTTGCTCTTTGGCACTGGAGGTAACACTGCAGGTAGTAAGCTAATTAGCCAAACACGTTAACACTGTTTAATTCATGCCTTGCACGTTGCTTTTGTGTTTTTGGCTCTCACTACAAAAGCTTAGACAGTTTCTCAACATTTGAAAAAAAACTTGACAGGCTTAGTTACGCTTGCTGAGCTATGATCAGACAGTCAGTGTGATTACGTGAAGTTTGGGTGAAGGGTTTAGGCGCTAGTCATTGTAAAACTTTGACCACTAGATGGCAGTGCAGGTCGATTTTCTAGCTTTTGTGCAGTTACTCTTTAAAATATCAGACAGCAGCTGCTATTCAGATTGATTGAACCTACATTGGTGTAACTGTAACTGTAACATGAGGACTAATGCAATACAAATGTGAAGACTGACAGTCAATATTGTATCATTGTGTGATTTGATGGCAAACACAGTGTCTGTTTTCAATTACATTTCCTTTGAATAAAGAATCAAGTATTTACCCATTTTGTGCTTCTGTGTCTTTTAAACTGCAGAACTATAAATCCAGGATCAGACTTCATGAGATTTAGTGAAATACTGTGTCAGATTACACACAGTATCCACTTGTAATAATTGTATATTTCTACTATGACTTAGCTGAGAGTATCACGGCAGTTCATGAAAAAGTCAAAGAATTGAATTTATAGTTTCATGGACACGAATCTTCCTCTTCTTTTCGTTACACTGAGCACGACTTTCAAACTAATACATTTCAATTGGAAGAGGAAAGAAGGAAGGAAGGTAGGAGGGAGGGAGGGAGGAAAGAAGGAAGGAGGGAGGGAGGAAAAAAGGAAAAAAGGAAGGGAGGGAGGAAGGAAAGAAGGAAGGGAGGAAAGAGAAGGAGGGAGGGAGGAAGGAACGACAGAAGGAAGAAAGGGGGATGGAGGAAGGAAAGAAGGAAGGAGGGAGGGAGGGAAAAAGGAAAAAAGGAAGGGAGGAAGGAAGGAAGAAAGGGGGATGGAGGAAGAAAAGAAGGAAGGGAGGGAAGAGAGGAAGGAAAGAAAGAAGGAGGGAGGGAGGAAGGACAGACGGAAGGAAGGAAGGGAGGAAAGAAGGAATGACAGAAGGAAGGAAGAAAGGGGGATGGAGGAAGGAAAGAAGGAAGGGAGGAAAGAGAGAGGAAGGAAAGAAAGAGAGAAGGAGGGAGGGAGGAAGGACAGACGGAAGGAAGGAAAGAAGGGAGGAAAGAAGGAACAGTCAAAACAGACGGGGTCAATTTGAACCGGGAGGACGACAGGACGGTTAATTGAGAAGATAATTAGCAGATTAATCATTAGTTGCAGCCCTTAAACCTTTGTTAGAAAAGGAAATTAACAACAAACAAAAAAAGTCAAAATATATGTTAAGATGTGTAAAACAGACTTTATTTATATTTGATAGAAGGTACAGAAAGTAATGATGTGACCAGGTCAGTGGGGGGTTGGGGTTAGGGTTAGGGCACATTATTACCGATCATCATTATTCTCCTTCTCGCTGGCCAAAGCTGCTGTCATGTTCCTCCTTCTCTGTCTCAGTCTCCATTTTTGGGGTAAAAAAAACCCAACACCGACTGTACTTACCCCTGGAACACAACACAACATCTCTTTGGCAACAATAAAACATGAGAAATCTCTTCTATTATTTTCT
Organism: Scomber scombrus; assembly: GCF_963691925.1. Classification (NCBI taxonomy): domain Eukaryota; kingdom Metazoa; phylum Chordata; class Actinopteri; order Scombriformes; family Scombridae; genus Scomber; species Scomber scombrus. Next base: position 43,074 of record NW_026910360.1, on the reverse strand, counting down.
TTTTTTCTTGTTTTTTCTTTTTTAAACCGTCCCTCCTCCACAGCAGGTACAGTACATCAATACTCCTCAAAGTATTCTTGTCGAGATACAAAAATATTACGGACGGCCGTCTAAGATGTTTCTATGCTAAACTGTTACAGAATATTAAAGCCTCTGGAGGGCGAAACAAACACTTAGAAGACACTACATGTTGATCTTAGGCCGTTTTTTATGAATGGTGGCAAACTCAACACACCCACCAACACCTTTCCCCCTTTCTCTTCCTTACATTTATACACACACAGTAAAAGCATTTGAACACTTCATGATCTGATCGTGACGTCTTTCAAAACCAGCTGATCAAGACAAATAAGACTTAACACTGAGCTGATCTGTCCCAATCGAGAAGCAACCATAGACTGTATATAAGAAATGGACGTAACATCCGTGACGTCACCCATTGGTTTGTGGACTGCTGCTCGGAGGCCAATAGTATCGGATCTGAGCAGCGCCATCTTGAAAATTTCGGGTAAAAATGCCGGGAAAAATAAAAACAGGGATTCTACTTACATGGGCATCAGGAGGAGCATGAGGCGCCCTCCTGAACCTGTGAACCAATCAACCTGTCAATCACCACGTAGCCACGCCCTAATGCATACCCTGCTTTATCGTCACATATAAAATCAGGGAGGCCAAAATGTCCCAAATGAACATCATACTGCATTGAAGAAGGCTTTAAACTAGCGATTGAGACCATAACCACATTTTGAAAACGTTTACTGAGGTTAGAAATCAAGTGAGAAGTTGGTGAATTCTCCATTGACTTGTATACTTGTAGAGACGGAAGTCCTTTTGACACCAAAACGGTCGCCCCCTGGTGGCCTTTTGATAGAATGCAGTTTTAAGTTACTTCCGCGTTGGCCTCATTTCAGAGGACCGGAACTCCCCACCTGGAAGCAACGTACTTCCACCGACCCAATTTATATAATGCAACTGCAACACTTTTCTTTTTCTTATACCAGAATCAGTACAAAAAGACGAGCTCAGTGTAGCCAAAATGTACAGCAGGGAAGTTGTTTCCCCCCTATCATTTCTTTCACCGACAGATAAAATGGTAGAAATGGAACATAAGCTGAAAAATACTGGATGTGTAATGTGCTATTTTACATTTGCAAAAGCACTCTTTGTTCCGACTAACCTCTGTGCAGACACATATGACTTTAACAAACTTGTAATACTGTTGTGCAACGATGTTTTTTTCTAAGTATTAGCCTGTAGAGTTGAGCAATATGACGATATCTGCAATATCTCACGTTCTGCTTGGCCAATTTGAATATTTTTGCCAATAGATTAAGACCACTTATCTCTGGAAATAATGGATTTTGCGGTAATATGATGAAGCACCTTTCTGTGTTAACCAAAAACAGACATTCCCATTTTGTCTATTTGTCTAAGAAATTGTGCTACGTCAAGATTTAAATCCTTATCGCAATCTTTTTAAATTTACTGTGTGTGTGTGATCTCTGATTTCATCATATCGTCCATCCCTACTGGCCAATGTTAGTTTGAGAGATTTAGTAGTAATCCAAATACTGAATATCTCTTCTTGCTGCCAACTTTCTTTTGGACCAGTGACAGTAAAAAAGAGGATTTCTATGACCATGTGTTGCCTGTCTTTCTGCTCCAAAATCTAAAAGAAAGCTAAGAAAAACTGGCCGCTTTTGTCTCTAAACAGTAAATTCTTACAGATAATGTTTTTCTAGTTATTTGAAACCATGCATTGCTATATTTGGAGAGAAAAAGATCCTTGCACTTCGCTGTCACTAATAGCGACGATGTTGTGCCCGACAGAGAGAGAGGAGTTTTGGTAGTGATGGTGGTGCTGGCACTCAGTTTGGTAGAGAAAGAGAGAGATAGAGAGCTTCATATTTATGTAAAACAGTACAGTAGTGGTCCTGATACAAAAAAAAAGAAAGAAAATCATAAAATCATCAGGTTGTCCAGGTTCGATCAGCATACATACATACTGTAACCCAGACAGGAGCCTTTAAAATTCCCTTTGCGTCCATCCGCCACGCTTAAGTGTCCAATAAACCCAAATATTTAACATTATATTACTTGTGATACCTCAAGGATTTGTCGTTGATACTCATTAAGACAAGTTTTCCAATTTTTTTTCCCGAAAAAGTACGAAATCTGTGGTTGCTGTACAGTCTTTGTTCAAAGTGCTGATCCTTTTGTTGGAAAAAAAAAGAAAAACCAGTCGGTCAATGTGTCTTTTACTCTACTTTAGTGAGAGTTTGCAGGTCTGACAGTTTTCTCATAAATATTCCTCATCATTAAAAGGAAAAGTGAAAGAGGTGATGCTTTCCAAAAACGTCTGTCCTTCCATTTTTTGTCTCTTTGCTCGCGAAAAAATATGCAGAATTCAACATATGAGTTTCCCCCTGCTTGCTTTCATAAATTCTTTACATCATACAGTACATATATATTAATATTCTGTAAGGGTTTTTTTGTATTTTTATATATTAATGATACTCTTTTTCAGTAATCTAAAACAGCTTAGGTCAAGTCCTACGACGTGGTAAAGTGTCCACAGGCGGTAAGAGGCACTGTCTTGTGTTTTCTAAAACCTGACGTTTTAAAAAGTATTGAATCAGAAGTCATGCTAGTAGGCCGAGCGGTCGTCACAGAGAGGCAGTAGATCTCATCGGCTCGTTTACTCTTTGTCTCCGTCCTCGCTGCTTCCTGCAAAAAAAAAAAACACAAATCAAAATCCAGAAGGGATTAAACCTTTGTGTCGTCCTCCCGGGTCAAATTGACCATGTCTGTTTTGACTGTTCCTTCTTTCCTCCCTTCCTTCATTCCTTCCTTCCTTTCCTTCCTCCATCCTTCTCTCTTTCTTTCCTTCCTCTCTCTTTCCTCCCTTCCTTCTTCCTTCCTCTTTCTTTCCTCCCTTCCTTCTTTCCTTCCTCCATCCCCCTTTCTTCCTTCCTTCTGTCCTTCCTCCCTCCCTCCCTCCTTCTTTCCTTCCTTCCTTTCCTTCCTACCTCCCTCCCTCCCTCTTTTCCTATCTCCATCCCTCCTTCCTTTTTTCCTCCCTCCCTTCTACCTTCCTTCCTTTTTTCCTCTGTCCTTCCTTCCTTCCTTCCTTCCTTCCTTCCTTCCTTCCTTCCTTCCTTCCTTCCTTCCTTCTTCCTCCTTCCTTCCTTCCTTCTTCCTCCCTTCTTCCCTCCTTCCCTTCCTTCTTTCTCCCTTCCATCCTTCCTTCTTCCCTCCCTTCCTTCCTTCCTCCCTCCCTTCCTTCCTTCTTCCCCCCTTCCTTCCTTGACTCGAGGACAACAGGACGATTAATCTACACAAGTACAAGCTACTAGACATCTTCCTCCTCCCAAATGTTGGCAGATTTGAAAGATATTTGGCATGAAAGTGAATTATCTCATTAGTGAGCAACACATTGTAATTCAGTCTGTGGTTATATGCTGAAGCCAATAATTGCATCTACTACAGGATAGTTTCCCAGACAGAGATTAAGTCTAATGCAAGACTAAAGCAGCCTTTTAATGCCGTATTAACTGAAACATGATCATAAATTAATGCATGAATTAGGAGTCAATATTTAAATTAAACCTCAAAGGAGCCAAGTTTAATTTCAGATATTTGGAGTTTGAAGAAAGTCAAAAGCTCCAGCAACACTTGTAGTCTAGAAGAACTTTATAACTTTATATTTGTATATATATAAAGTTCTTCTGTACTACAAGTGTTGCTGGAGCTTTGACGTCTTCCTCCATGCATTTTGGAAGTGGGTTAAGTTGTGGCAGAAACCTCCAACCTGTTTCTTTAGATATTCAGAGTTTTTCAAATGTGAAAATTATCACCGATAGTTACAATCAGTTAAAATTCAAGGGAGATCATTTCACTGCTGTTAGCAAATACACTTGCTAATGAGGACTACTACAGAGTCAAATTTAATCTTCACTTCATTATTACTTAATTTACTGACTCCAGAGACGAGAACTAGCTAATACAAATTCAAGATGTGTTTCATAAAGCTGCAATTAATTACAATTATCTATTATTAGGCCTGCATGCTCTGCACTCATGTATTAAAAACAGCTCAATATCTTGCACGAATAATCTTAAATCTAAGAGTTTTGTTGGTAACTTGATACTCAGGCAATAACCAGTAATAAGATGGTTCCCCACTTACTGGAGAAAAATCCCTCATAACTTTGATATGAAAAGAGAAAACCTTAGATTTGTTGCAGCTTTGAACCATTAAGTCACATTTCTCTCTGAAGCTTTGTTAAAAAAATATCATTTGAGCCAGTAAAATCCAATTAACTAGTTTGGTTTTAAGTAAGAATACATTAGTTATTTTAAGGTTGACTCACCTCCTGCTGAATCCATATCAGAGTCAGAGATGTGAGTGATGGAGAAGCGGGACACGTTGGATGGGGAGACGGTGAAGCGGGAATACTGCACGGCTGGTTTAGGATCCGGGATTTTGTTGACGGGGCGAGGAGGAGGAGGAGGAGGAGGAGAGTCCGATGATGCTGAGGATGTCGGTAATGGGAGCAGAGGGAAGTCGTCCTCCCACTCGTACCCAGCGCCTGAGAGAAGACAGTAATTCAAACTTATTTGCTTATCGATTCATTAATTCTTCTTTAACCCTCCTGTTGTCCTCGAGTAAAGGAAGAGAAGGAGGAAGGAGGAAGGATGGAAGGGAAGAAGGAAGGAAAGGAGGAAGGAAGGGAAGAAGAAGGAAGGAAAGGAGGGAGGAAGGAAGAATGAAGGAAAGGAGGGAGGAAAGAAGGAGGGAAGGAAAGAAGGAAGGGAGGAAGGAAAGGAAGGAAGGAGGAAATAAGGAAGGAAGGAAGGAAGGAAGGAAGAAAGGGAGGGAGGAAAGAAGGAAGGAGGGAGGGAGGGAAAAAGGAAAAGAGGAAGGGAGGAAGGAAGTAAAGAAGGACAGAGGAAAGAAGGAAGGGAGGGAAGGAAGGAAGGAAAGAAAGAAGGAGGGAAGAAAGGGGGATAGAGGAAGGAAAGCAGGAAGGAAGGAAGGGAGGAAAGAAGGAACAGTCAAAACAGACAAGGTCAATTTGACCCGGGAGGACGACACAAAGGTTAATTACATTTTTAAAGAAGTTTTCTTGTACTTACTCTCCTCTGAGATGTTCCCGTCTGAGGAGTCGTCCGAGGCGCTCAACCTTTCCTGGGATTTGCTCCGTGAACTCTGACCCTCTGCTCCCAAAGAGAAGCCGTGTTCAGACAACTCTTTAGTCGGACTTTCCTGTGTGAAGAAAAATATATAGTGCTTGTTAGATAGATTTGACATCAGCTGTAAGTAAGTGATTTTTTTTTTTTAAACAGATAAACAGCATTACTGTATCAATGTTTTTTAATGTTGTTATCTCTTGTCTTAAGCCTTAAAGGATAAGTTCACATGTTTTTCAAGTCTGTTTTAAAACAGCAGTCAGGTTCCCAAATGAGCACTGAAACAGGTTCCTCTTGCTGTAATCATTCCTCCTCTTAATACTAATCATTAGAAGATAAATGTGCTTTCAATGTAAATGACGGGGGACGAAATCCACAGTCCATGTTTTGAGGAAAAATGTATTAAAACGTTTAAGGGAAGATAATATGAGGCTTCAAATTAGTCAAATAAAGTGGATATCTGACATAATTTCAATCTTTTTGGCATCAAATTCCCTCTTTGTGTTTCCTTGTTGAGCTGTGGTGGAAGTATAGTAACAAGAAGAGGGAATTTGGCACTAAAAAGACTTTAACGTTGACTCATTTGGAGAACTGAAGCTTCATATTCAAAACATTTTTGCACAGGAAGAGGACTATGGATATTGTCCCCCATCAATTACATTAAAAGTGCATTATGAAGGGATCTGCTAATGGTAAGTATGAACAGGAGGAATGATTACAGCAAGAAAAACTAGGTTCACTGATAATTTAGGGACCTGACTATTGTTTTAAGACAGATTTGAACATTTGTGAACCTGTCCTTTAATTTTGAGTCAAGTTTCTGTCCACTTGATTAATATAAGTCCAGCATTCACTCTCCTTCGCCACTAACTAGAAAACATCTTGGGCTTTTTTAGCTGCTAGATGCTCAACCATGTTTCCTTTTGATTTATCAAAGCTTTTTTTTGGTTATAAATGGTTATCTACAGGGGTTTAATGAGGGTATCCCATAAAATAAATGTGGCATGAAACCATAAAACAGTGAATTAAAAGAGGCTACAAAAACTTGTTGATCATTATCTTAAAATGTTGGCACTATGAGAGCACCTTTCACATTAAACTAAGGTTTAAATAGTAAATAGATGAATATACCCTCTGTGACTCTCACCTGATCGAACAGATAGACGGTGACATCATCAAAAAACGACACTGTCTTCTTCTTGCAGTCGAGGTCCTCCGCCAGGTTCTCCACTGTAAGCAGCGTCGGCATCTTGAGGAGGCTTCGCAGTTTGTGGGCGTCGCTGTTGTCGCTCACCACGATGGGCACCGGGTGGCACTCGTCCTCGCTCTCCTCCCCTCCGCTTTGCTCTCGCGCGCCGTACTTCCGCAGATCCTCGTCCGACTCGTCGCTGTCGTCTGTGTCGCCGTCCTCCTCGCCGTCCGCCTCTTCCCCGTCAGCCGGACACCCTCGGCCCTCTGTTGTAGGAAGCGGAGGGGGAGGAGTGGATGGAGGTGGAGGCGAAGAAGAAGAAAACCGCCTGGTGTTTGCCGTGTGCTGCAATGCCACCTCGTCTTTGGGTAAGGTGTGCAGGGTTTCTCCGGAGATCCCTGATGGCTTGTTTTGAATTGTCTTGATCGCTGGCTCTTCTGCTGTTTCTAAAGTTTGAGCCTCCTCCTTCGCTTCCACCTCCTCTACATTTATGTTGGAGTTACATTCTTCATGCAGGGCACCGAGGGCCTCCTCCATTGCTCCCACCACCTCTGCTGCCCAGTCTCCCAGAGAAGAGTTCTCCTCCTGAGATGGCCATTCATCCAGTCCGCCTTCTGCTATCGAGGCGCTATCAGAGTGCTGCAGAGGTAACCCCAGTACTTCATCCTGCTCACAGTCCTCTAAAGATGACTCTGCACCTCGAGTCAATGTGGGTTTACTTTCAAGTTTTATGCCTTTGCTTGCAACAGTGTCCTGTAATTCTTCCTCCTCCTCATTCTTCCTTTTCTCGCCCTTCTTTTCTTCCATGTGCTGTTCCTTTTCAACATTTTCTTCATCGTTTTCTATTTTCTCTGGTAGCTCCTCTCCTTCATCCCTGGACTGCCTTTCATTCTCGTAGTCTGAAAAGTAAGCAGAGTCTCTGTATGGGGTATTTTCACTCAGTGGTAGAAGGATGTCGTCACATGACTGTGAGGTACCTAAAGCCGAATCCTCATCCAGTGATGGCTCACCCTCTGTGGGCATCTCTTGGGCCTCAACTTCTTCCTCCTCCAGGCTCGTGTCAAGGGGAGGCTTTCCTAGAGGTTGTTCACGAGGTTCATGAGGCTCTTTGGGGACAAACTCAGGGCTTTCATTATTTTCTGTGTCGTAGCCGCTGTCCATCGCTTTAGGTGAGCTGGAAGGGTGAGAGCACGCAGGGCTGAAGCCTTCACAGGACCCGGCTGCAGATGGGAGATCCATCGAATCCATAGAATCAGGAGTTCCTACCTGCTTCTGTAGCGACTTGAAGGCAGGAGAAGCGTTCAGCTCGCTGGACTCGTCAGCGAAGATGCCCGAGGTAACATCGGTGATATCGTCTGTGATGTCATCGTCCTCTTCCTCATCACTGCAGTCGAGGATGTCGGCGAGGCTCACGCTGGAGCCACCTCGGTCTACGCCACTGTCACCGGTGTTACTTATCTCTGACTGTGGATCTGTGAGAGCAACCATCACATGTGTGTTGTCATCAGGAGGAGGAGGAGTGGCTTTCGTCATTGTAAGGGTCACCTCTTCTACTTTAGGCTCTGTTGGTTTTTGCATGATTAGATTTTCCTTGATTACATCCTCCCTCTTCTCTTTAAACAGTGCGTCATCTGTTGTGAGGTCAACATACTGCTCTCCATTGTCTTCAGTCTTCATCAAAGCAGGTTTAGGGACAATGGGACCACCTGGAGCTGGCGATAGATTGATCATCTCTTCATTGCTTGGGATTTCAATGGCCTTATCTCTGATGTAGTTGCTGTGGCTGTAGCTGTGACTATAGGTGTTGTTTCTGACTAGCAAGCCAGTAAGTGGATCGACAAAGTGCGAGTGGCAGCACTCTCCAGACGCTGGCACCTGAGTCTCGCCCTCATGGCACAGGTAAATGTAGGCATTGCAGTTGTCTGTGGGCACCATTGTGTGGTGTTTACTCAGATTAAGGCAAGCGCTGTTGTCTTTGGCCTGGTGGGGCTCAAGATAGTCAATGGGTTTAGGCAGAGTGTGGAAAGCCAGGCTGTGCTCGTCCGGCCAGGAGTCTTCAATGTCTGTACTCGGCATTGTGTAGTGGAAATCTACGTAAGCGTCTTGTTTGCAGCTGTGGCTCGCTCGTCTGTGGTGACCTACGCTGCTGTGGCGATGTTTCGAAGGCCAAGTGTTGCAGGTGTGTCTCTCAACAAATATATCTTCTTCGTCCTCCTCTGTATCACTATCTCTGTGTCCAATAAAGAGCGCCCCCTCTGTCTCCATGTCGATACTGACAGAGTGGCTGTTGTGCCTGGTGTGGCTGGGCATGGTCTTCCTCAGGGAGCCCATCATGTCGTAGTAGCCCCCCGTCACGTTCTTCCCAATGATAGAGGCCTGGCTTGTGTCTAGGTATGTGTCTCTGTAGGCCTGCTGAGGCGGACTGATTACAGAGGGGGATATACCCAGCGGGTTGTCCAACTCACCCAAAGCCTGGCGAAGGCTTCTTGACCCCCAGCTTTCCTGATGATGATGCTCACTGGAAAGCTCACCTCCAATCAGATAGTGATCTATCCCCAAAGATGGTGAGTGCTCATAGTAGTAACCCCCATCTCGGTCTTTATAGGACACATAGTGACTAGACTCCCAGGGTCTTATGGGGCTGCTGTCTGATACTTGCCCTAAAAGGGGCTCCATTGTCAGGGAGATAGCAGGACTTGAGTCATTTGAGTCATACACATCTGACTTAAGGATGTCTGCTGACCAATAGGGGCCCATATTCTTGGCCTGTGATGGGCAAGCCATGCATTCGCCCGAGTCCGCACTCCCAGTAAGGAAGCTCCCACTGCTGCCCTGGTAGTCTGGGCTGTAGGAGCACATGGTGTAGTCCAGATCAATGTTACAGTCTACTGGCTCTTCAATGCGGATGTAGTATTCACTGCTTATAGAGGGGCTATGGGCACTGAGGACGGGGAGTACGCCTGGAGCATGTAGATGTTTTGGTTGGTAGTAAGGAGGTGAAACTCCATGGCTGTGGCTCTCCATGGGGCAGCCTCCCACAATGCCTCCTGGTGGGTAAAATGCCTGATGACCCAGCGTAGCAGACGACTCCGAGGCTCTGTACGACAGCTCTGCCCTGGCATGCTCCCACTTGTACTCAAAGTTCAGGCCGTGGCTGGTCTCTGTGACTGTTAGTATGTCATCCCCAGACTCCGAGTGGTAGCCATCTCCGGTCGAAAACTGCTCGAGGAGAGGGAAAGAGGAGGAGGAGGTCATTGAGGGATGGTCTCGTGACATCACACAGGCACCACGGAGGTTGTTGTGTCCGGTATTGGGACGCATGGAGTTCCATCGCCTCTCAAAGTCCTCTTCGGCCTCGCTGGCCCCCTTGGCACACAGGTAGCTGAGCAGCAAGTGGACTTCCTCTGCGTTGGGCCTCTGATCCGGTTGGAGCCAGCAGAACTGCATCACCTCGTACCTGAGGGGCACAGATCAGATATAAAGGTATGACAAAAACATACAAGTTGTTGCAAAGTCTACATACTGATAACTTAGGATTCTCTGTGGAGGTGTTCAGATTCAACCCTGTTTCAACCCTGAGCCAACATTATTTTCAATTTGATGCATTTACGAAGGAGGTGGAGTATAACAAAAGACATAATATCTTCCTGTCTGAACAAAAAAATGGCTAAAGCAATCCTTTTATATACTCTAGAAACCCCAATCTATTAACAGTGATATAAGCTAATGAGAACAGCCATATTTTATATTTCATGCTGTATACTATGAGATCTCTATGAAATTTGAGCTAAAATACGTTTTGTGTCAGCATAATGACACAGTATTGTTGATTAATGTATTTGGCAAGTAATTATATAAATATTAAGCTTTTTATGGTTATGTTTAGGTACTTGCAGCACTTGGTTACGGTTAGGGAAAGATCATAGTCTTAGTTTAATGGAGAAAAGAGCAATGCAATGATTCCAAGTACAACATTTATTGACATTTAACCTTCGTGTCGTCCTCCCGGGTCAAATTGACCCCATCTGTTTTGACTGTTCTTTCTTTCCTTCCTCCATCCCCTTTTCTTCCTTCCTTCTGTCCTTCCTTCCTCCCTCCCTCCTTCTTTCCTTCCTCCCTTCCTTCTTTCCTCCCTCCATCCCCTTTTCTTCCTTCCTTCTGTCCTTCCTTCCTCCCTCCCTCTTTCTTTACTTCCTTTCCTCCCTCCCTCCTTCTCTCTTTCTTTCCTCTCCCCTACCTTCCTTCGTTCCTTCTTTCTTCCATCCTTCCTCCCTTCCTTCCTTCTTTCCTCCATCCTTCCTCCCTACCTTCTTTCCTTTCCTCCCATCCTTCCTCCTTCGATCCTTCTTTCTTTCTCCCTTCCTTACTTCCTTCCTTCTTTCCTCCGTCCTTCCTCCCTTCCTTCTTTCCTTTCCTCCTTTCCTTCCTTCCTCTTTTCCTTTCTCCCTCCCTCCTACCTTCCTTCCTTCCTTCCTTCCTTCTTTCTTCCTTCCTTCTTCCTTCCTTCCTTCCTTCCTCCTTTGCTTCGAGGACAACAGGAGGGTTAAGCCAAATCACCATTTTTTACCAACCTTAACTAAAGTGCTTTGTTGCCTAAACCTAAATACACAGGACTAAGTCTATAAACTCTGGTCTCTGGTTTGAGAATCCTGAAATCTGTCCCCCGACCATCCACGCTGACCTCTTCCCACTGACTTCAGAGCGATATATAAACGTAGCTTCATTCATCCAAAAACAACCAACAAAACGTTTCTTGTGAACATAATCCAGCAGGCCGACTCAACATAACTGGGAAAACAATTTAAATGTATATAAACATCATTTTTAGGACACAGGCTTGTTAGAATTTGTTTTTTTCTTGTTTTTAATTCTGAAATGTTATCATGTTTAATTCAAGGAACAAAAAAATAATTAGCACAGTGTTTAATTTTCTCTTAATGTTTGTTACTGTTTCCTCTCAGATTTCAGAGCAGCGTTCCCCCGTCTAGGGACCACGGATGAAAATGTGCTTTTAGACATTTTCTGGTGCAAATAACAAATGAATTAATGAAGTTGTAAAAACGGGACTAAAAAAAGAAGAAAACTGAAAAATAAATGTCCCCAAACTAGGAAAGTAAAACTGGCAGAATTTGCATAGTAATTAAATTCTTTGCAGTAGAAATGAGAATCCACTCGTCCTGAAACAGATTAAATAGTGTTCTGCTTGAAATAGTGTTAGTCCTCCTCCTCTTTTCTTCTCGAGGACTGTTAGATATGTTAACCCTCCTGTTGTCCTCGAGTGAAAGAAGGAAGGATGGAAGGGAGGAAGAAGGAAGGTAGGAGGGAGGGAGGGAGGGAGGGAAGGAGGGAGAAAGGAAGGAGGGAGGGGAGGAAGGAAAGGAAGGAGGGAAGGAAGGACGGAGGAAAGAAGGAAGGAGGGAGGGAGGGAGGGAGAAAGGAAAAGAGGAATGGAGGAAGGAAAGACAAGGACAGAGGAAAAAAGGAAGGGAGGAAGGGAGGGGGAGGAAAGAAAGAGAGAAGGAGGAAGGGAGAAAGGAAAGGAAGTAAGGGGGATGGAGGAAGGAAAGAAGGAATGGAGGAAAGAGAGAGGAAGGAAAGAAAGAGAGAAGGAGGGAGGGAGGAAGGAAAGAAGGAAGGGAGGAAAGAGAGAGGAGGGAAAGAAAGAGAGAAGGAGGAGGAAGGAAGGTAGGAGGGAGGGAGGGATGGAGAAAGGAAAAGAGGAATGGAGGAAGGAAAGAAGGAAAGAAAATCAGGAAAGGTAGGAAGGAAGGACAGAGGAAAGAAGGAAGAAGGGAAAGAGAGAGGAAGGAAAGAAAGAGAGAAGGAGGGAGGGAGGAAGGACAGATGGAAGGAAGGGAGGAAAGAAGGAACAGTCAAAGCAGACGGGGTCAATTTGACCCGGGAGGACGACACAGAGGTTGAAAGTGTATCTTAAATGTGTTTCTTTGTGTGTGTGTGTGTGTGTGTGTGTGTGTGTGTGTGTGTGTGTGTGTGTGTGTGTGTGTGTGTGTGTGTGTGTGTGTGTGTGTGTGTGTGTGTGTGTCTCACCAGCGCTCAGCCAGAGGCACTTTGAGCAGCGGTTTTGGGAGTCGCAGCTGCTGCTCCCTCACAGCGTAGGTTAGCACCTGTCTGTCAGAGTAGTGTCTGTAGGGTTGGTTTCCCAGCTCAAACAACTCCCAGATGGTAACACCCAGCGACCTGAGACAGAGGAGAACATGCACACCGTGAAGATTAAACACAAGGCAAGGCAGCTTTATTTATATAGAGCATTAAATACACAATGGCAACTCAATGTGCTTTACATACAACAAACATTTAACAGTAAGAATTGACATAAAAAAAACATAAAAACATGCAATTTGAGAAATAAAAATAATAACCCTATAATACTAAAAACATACAATTAAACCCCCCCCCCCCCCCCTTCCTTCCTTCTTTCCTCCGTCCTTCCATCCTCCCTTCCTTCCTTCCTTCCTTCCTTCCTTCCTTCCTTCCTTCCTTCCTTCCTTCCTTCCTTCCTTCCTTCCTTCCTTCCTCCCTCCCTCCCTCCTTTCCTTCCTTCTTCTTCCTCCCTTCATTCCTCCTTTCCTTCCTTCTTCCTCCCTTCCATCCTTTCTTCTTCTCCTTTCCTCCTTTCCCCCCTTCCTTCCTCCCTCCTTTCCTTCCTTCCTTCCCTCCCTCCTTCCTTCCTCCCACTTAGATGAGTGTCGTCGCAAGGATATAAAGACAAAAGTGTGTGTGTGTGTGTGTGTGTGTGTGTGTGTGTGTGTGTGTGTGTGTGTGTGTTTAACCCTACCAGATGTTGCTCTGTTGGGTCTGGTCAGCCACCAGCAGGTTTCCGTGCACCTCGTCCACCAGCTCCGGAGCGATCCAGCGCAGCGGCACAAACATCTGATCTAATGTCACGTAGTAATCATCCTGACAGGAAGGAGAAGGACGAGTCAAATATTAACAGAGCAGTAAACAGTGAAGAAAATCATCTTAATCATTATCTCAGCTGCACTGAAAAACAAACAATCAGTCTCAGTTACAAATCTGAAGCACTTTTAACATTTAATTCTGACAAAGACTAATTATTAGAAGAGAAGTTTATGAAGTCTGGTCTGTTCCTTCCTTCCATCCTTCCTTCCTTCCTTCCTTCATTCCTTCCTTCCTTCCTTCATTCCTTCTTCCTTCCTTCCTTCCTTCCGTCTGTCCTTCCTCCCTCCTTCTCTCTTTCTTTCCTTCCTTCTTTCCCTCCTCCATTCCCCTTTCTTCCTTCCTTCTTTCCTTCCTTCTTTCCTTCCTTCTTTCCTTCCTTCCTTTCCTTCCTCCCTCCTTCTCTCTTTCTTTCCTTCCTTCTTTCCTTCCTCCATCCCCCTTTCTTCCTTCCTTCTTTCCTTCCCTCCTTCCTTCCTTCCTTTCCTTCCTCCCTCCTTCTCTCTTTCTTTCCTCCCCCCTACCTTCCTCCCTTCCTTCTTTCCTCTGTCCTTCCTCCCTCCTTTCCTTCCTCTTTTCCTTCCTTCTTTCCTCCCTCCCTCCTTCCTTCCTTCCTCCCTCCCTCCTTTCCTTCCTTCCTTTCCTACTTTCCTCCCTCATTTCCTGCCTTCTTTCCTCCTTTCCTTCCTTCTTCCTTCTTTCCTTCTCTTCCTTCTTCCTCTCTTCCTCCCTCCCTTCCTTGACTCGAGGACAGCAGGAGGGTTAAGCTGCATTCATGTGGTATTTATCATGATATTAATATGTGGTCTTGTGTTTCATCATGTTTTTAATATATCGAAACAGTTAATTACAGTTTTGACTAATTGCTTTTCCAAAGAATCCCACCCAAACATGTATTTGTTGGCTTTTTAAATCGTCGTCCTTTATTACATTTAAGCACTTAAAATGAGCACTGAGGAATTTAATCTGTCATTTCTGTAGAAACTCACTCGGGTGGAGTAAATGATGTTTTTTCACTCGTTTACTCAACTCAACAAGCTTCCTTCATCTCATTCTTTTTCCCATTTGGCCACATTTCCCGGGAACAAATTAAACTATTTGCAGAGAAAATAACGCTGCTTGTGTTTGTGCATATTTTACAGAGTGCATGTTTTTTCTACCTTGTACTTGGCCTGAGACAGACCGTAATCTCCAATCTTCACGGAGACGTCGGCGGTCAACAAGCAGTTCCTCAAAGCCAAGTCACTGGTGACAGAGAGGGGAGGAGGAGGAGGAGGAGGAGGAGGAGGAGGAGGAGGAGGAGGAGGAGGAAGAGGAGGAGGAGGAGGAAGAGGAGTAAACAGCTGTTACATTTCTTCATTATTTATAAACATACTAAACAAGACCAGAACATTGCAGAAAGGTCGTATTTCTTGCATAACAGAATAAATCACATGACTGACGGGCTACAAAATACAAATTATTAACCTTATGAAATAAAGTTGGCGCAGGTTTGAGTTGTTCTGGAGACGAAGGGTCACCGCCTGCAACAAAATCACTGATGCTGGAGTCTGTAAGGAGCACTCAGGCAGCACCAGGATATTGTTCCAGGAAGCAACCGGGAGAAGAAGCAAAAGAAGTGGTGCAAATCCTGAAACGCCTGATATTTATAAATTAAAAAAAACATTAAGAAGCTGCAGAGTGTGCTTCTACCTGTGTGTGAAGTTGTGTTTGTGCAGGTGCAGCAGTCCCGAGGCGATGTCACAGGCCATCCGCTGCAGGATCAGTGGCTCCGGTGTCACGGTCTCTGCAGTCCTGCAGCTCCGGAGGTAACTCTTCACATCCCCCTTTAAAAAACACAGCAAAAACCGATGATGAGTGGGAGGAAACATTCAGATCTGGACATAAAATCTTGCAATAAAAGGAAAACAGTTAGACTTCTCTGCTTAATCTCCACCCTCTGTATCGCTGTTATGTACCTCACTGTTTTACCTCACTTGTTTACCTGGACTAAACTCACTTTAAACTGTTTATTACTATATATTTTTATTTTTGCACTTCATCACACAGCCTCAGACCTTGGTTTTTTATTTAGTATTTAATTATTTAGTATACCGTTCTTAATATTTTTATTCTTACCTAATAAGGAAGGAAGGAAGGGAGAGAGGAAGGAAGGGAGGAAAGGAGGAAAGGAAAGAAGGAAGGGAGGAAGGAAGGATGGAAGGGAGGAAGAAGGAAGGAAATGAGGAAGGAAGGGAGGAAGAAGGGAAGGACGGAGGAAAGAAGGAAGGAAGGTAGGAGGGAGGGAGGGACGGAGGAAAGAAGGAAGGAAGGAAGGTAGGAGGGGGGGAGGAAAGAAGGAAGGAGGGAGGGAGGGAAAAAGGAAAAGAGGAAGGGAGGAAGGAAGGAAAGAAGGACAGATGAAAGAAGGAAGGGAGGAAGGTAGGGGGAGGAAAGAAAGAGAGAAGGAGGAAAGGAGGAAGGACAGACGGAAGGAAGGAAGGGAGGAAAGAAGGAACAGTCAAAACAGACGAGGTCCATTTGACCCGGGAGGACGACACGAAGGTTAAATATCATATATATATATATATATATTTTTTTTTTTAATATCCTCTCAGAAGCAACTGTTTCTGATTTTATGTAAATCTTCATGTTTTTCAAAGATGTGGAATAAATAAAAAGCTAAAAAAAAAAATAAAACACAGCAAAGACACAGGACAGTAAATCTGTGTGTTATATAACCTCTGACCACCAGGGGGCAGTGTTGATATTGTACATCATAGTAGAAAAAACAAGTAACCTATTTCTTCAGTTCAATCCTGTAGGAGATGTTTTGTGTCCAGTGGTGAAACCTTTTAAATATATCTGGATTATTTTCAATGAGGGAGAATAGCACCTCTGTTTCCACACATGTATTAATAAATCTGTAGTCGTGGTGCTGTTTTAATAATAAAAATCTAATACAAAATAGAATTGTAAGTGAATAAAACATATTTCATCACATGCAACTCTTATTACTCTCTCAGCAGAGTGGATTTAAATTTGATAGATGTGAAGTGGCAAAGATCTAATCCTCCGTTCTTCTCATCGCTTCAATATCACAGCAAATACGGGGTGTTAAATGAAATGAACTCATCATTCCTGCAGAGCTGAGGGTGGATTTAACGCTGCAGTTGTGAGTATAGTACAAGTCTAGTGTGACTTATTGGTAACTTTGAAAAAAAAACAATCCCATGAACTGCATGTTACAACTTTTGTTTCCCAATCCATCTGAATGAGTTACTGACATTTAATTAAAAAAGCAAAGATCAAAAGACTTCAGGTGCTTTCATAAGCTGCACGTTTCACACTGTAGATCAGGGGTGTCAAACATGCGGCCCGTGGGCCAGAACCGGCCCGCCGAGAGGTCCAATCCGGCCCAGTTTCCTTCTTCCTCTTTTCCTTCCTTCCGTCTGTCCTTCCTATCTTTCTTCCTTCCTTCCTTCCTTCATTCCTTCCTTCCATCTGCCCTTCTTCCCTGTCTTCCCTTCCTTCCTTCTGTCTGTCCTTCCTACCTTTCTTCCTCCCTTCTTCTTTTCTTTCCTTCCGTCTGTCCTTCCTATCTTTCTTTCTTCCTTCCTTCCTTCATTCCTTCCTTCCATCTGCCCTTCTTCCCTGTCTTCCCTTCCTTCCTTCTGTCTGTCCTTCCTACCTTCCTTCCTTCCTTCCTTCCTTCCTTCCTTCCTTCCTTCCTTCCTTCCTTCCTTCCTTCCTTCCTTCCTTCCATCTGCCCTTATTCCCTGTCTTCCCTTCCTTCCTTCTGTCTGTCCTTCCTACCTTTCTTTCTCCCTTCTTCTTTTCCTGCCTTCCTTCCATCTGCCCTTCTTCCCTTCCTTCCATCTTTCCTTCCTGTCTTCTTTTCCTTCCTCCTTTCCTTCCACCTGTCTTCCCTTCCTTCATTCCTTCCTTCCTTTTCTTCCTTCCATGTGCCCTTCTTCCCTTCCTTACATCTTTCCTTCCACCTGTCTTCCCTTCCTTCATTCCTTCCTTCCATCTTTCCTTCCTTCTTGTCTTCTCTTCCTTCCATCTGTCCTTGCTCCCTTTATTCCTTCCATTTTTCCTTCCTGTATTCTCTTCTTTATCCTCCTTCTTTTCCCTCCGTTCTTCCTTCCTTTTAATGATCCGGCCCTCTGCTGGCACTTGGCATCTATTAACTTTTTAAATCTGTATTAATCTCTTTTACACACATTATAAACCGTTCCTCTTCTCTCCACAGTGGGACCAGTTGGGGTTTTGGATACTCACCAGTGGGCAGAACTCCATCACCAGCAGGTATGGAGTCACCTCAGTGCACTGGGCCAGACACTGCAGCAGAGCCGGGTGCTGGAGGGCCCTGCAGAGCAGACGAGGAGGAGAGGAAGAGGGGAGGAGGGTGAGAAGTGAGATTTTACACATTTTGATAATACAAGTAATTTCTTCACATCCACACAGAGACATATTAACTGTGATGTTTCATACAGTAGATCTGCAGGGTTTGTGAAAATACATTAAATACCAGAATTACTTCAAGAATAACACATTTTTTGTCCTTTTGCAGTATTTTTGTCTTTATTCGCAATATTTTTGTCATCCTTTACAGTGTTTTACTCTTTCTTTGCAGTGTTTTTGTCTTTCTTTGCAACTTTTCTGTCCTTTTGCAGTATTTTTGTTTTTCTTTGCAGTATTTTTGTTTTTGTTTGCAATTTTTTTTTTCTTCTTTGCAGTATTTTTGTCCTTTTGCAGTATTTTTGTCTTTCTTTGCAGTATTTTTGTCTTTCTTTGCAGTATTTTTGTCTTTCTTTGCAGTATTTTTCTTTTTTTTCGTTGGAGTATTTTTGTCTTTATTCGCAACATTTCTGTCCTTTTGCAGTATTTTTGTTTTTCTTTGCAGTATTTTTTTTCTTCTTTGCAATATTTTTGTTTTTCTTTGCAATATTTTTGTTTTTCTTTGCAATATTTTTGTTTTTCTTTGCAATATTTTTGTTTTTCTTTGCAATATTTTTGTTCTTTTGCAGTATTTATGTTTTTTCTTTGCAGTATTTTTGTCTTTCTTTGCAATATTTTTGTCATCCCTTGCAGTGTTTTCATCGTCCTTTGCAATATTTGTGTCGTTCTTTGCAGTATTTTTGGGTTTTTTTTTGCAGTATTTTTGTCTTTCTTTGCAATATTTTTGTCCTTTTGTAGTATTTTTGTTATTTTTTGCAGTGTTTTCATCTTTCTTTGTAGTATTTTTTGTCTTTCTTTGCAGTATTTTTAGTTACTGGTACTTCAATAGGAATAGTTATGGATTGATGAAATATTTTGTAGTTTATTTTATGGTAAATTCCTGTTGAAACTGTGTGTATCAGATGAGATACAGCTGGTATAGAAGCTCATTTATCTGTCATGTTATCGTGTTTCATGTTGTGGCTGATATGAGCTCTATGCAGGACCGTTAAGAGCTTACAAATGTTATAATATAAACACTCCACTTTCAAAGAAGTACAATTTTCTGGCAATTATTTGATGGTTGAGACTTTACAGGCTGGATTAATGCATTGCATGACTACAGTGTATTAAACACGTCTTTGTTTGGCCACATCTGGAAGTTGATCTATGTCCTCCCAATGTATTCCCTCACATGTGTCATCCGTTTATGTATAATTTTGTCATCCTGTTTTTGTCCATTCTGTCCAACACAAACTCTTTTGATCTATTGTGTACACACAACATAGATTACACATCTGTCCATCCTGGAAGAAGAATCCCTCCTCTCTGGCTCTCTGGCTCTTTCCTGAGGTTTCTTCCATTTTCCGGCTCATTCAAAAAGGTTAAATGATGTCATATGTTGTGCAGATTGTAAAGCTTCAAAGATTCAAAGGAATTTAATGTAAAATTATTTATGTAAAAGTGAACCAGGGGTAGCAGTGAAATGTGTGTTTGAGTTTATAAAAGACACACATTTTGTAAAATGATCTCTTAAATTGGAGATACTGAAGATAAATTAAATTAATTGAGCTTTTTTATAGTTATAAGCAGAAAGTTTCTGAGCTATTCTGTAAGATGAACATCCTCTCTATTCATATGAACATGTATTTTTTTATTTCTAAGTTTTCAGCCAGAATTAGATTATTTTCAAACACAGTCGTCCTTTAAACATTAAAAACCAGCAATAAATAAAAAACAGTTGCACCTTTGAAGATGCAGAATAACCCAGATTCAGGGGAGCTAAATTATGAAACTTTAATAAAGTACTTTAATATATATTTAAATTCAGGCTGAATGATGTAACCACACTACCTGACACCTACACACCTTCCTCACTGTGTGTTAGCGTGTTACAGCTGTTATAATATTACACATATATGTAATTAACATGCTGTTTTTACTCAGTTAAACTACATAAATCACCAGTTTTTTGACTGTTATTGTAATATAATTGGTATTATTTTGTGTTCTTTTATCCTTTATTTAAACTCTTTCCTATTTATTATTTCATTTTTTTGGCTTAGATACCTTCACAAGCTCATGTGTGTTTGTTTGTTTATCTCACCAGTCCAATCCCTGTCTTTATATATATTATATATCATGGTATTTTCTATTTAAGTTTATCTTAGTTTTAAATGTAGTGTAGATCTGAAATTGCAAAGTAACCAGTAACTCCAACCATCAAGTAAATGTAGAAGAGCAAAAAGCAAAATATTTACCTCTGAAAAGAAGAAAGTTAAAAGTTGCATGTACTTCAATTAATGTAAAGTTAAATAGGGAAGAACAGGGTTGGTTGTCACATTCATTAGATGTTGGTCCCTAGAGGGCGCTGTTAAAAAGTGTTGGTGCTAAAAGTCTCTGAATTTGGGTGAGATGCTTTTAAAGTCATTTCTGGAGTAAATTGACACTGAGATGAGAAGATGTTTAGTGTTTTAAATGTGAAAATGTAAATATCCAGCTCTCCTTTCTCTGCTTTTACACAATGAGATTATAATAAAACAATCTTTACCATTAAAAAGTATGAAGAGAGAGCGATAGTTTAACTACGCTCCAACATGTGGTTGTTAGCTTTGGTGGTAAAAAATCCCAGTTTGGGATGTTTGTCACTTTCTCTTCGGGTTGGTCGTCACATGTTGGTATATACACACGGCCGCCAATAAATATATAAATTTTATTCTTGATAGATAAAGTTTATATATTCTAAAAAATTGTATTGCTCAATCTCATTGCACCTGGTGAAAGGTGATTACTGATGTGTATAAATAGAAAATAAAAAGAGGAATGTGTCTGAAAACTAAATTATTCCAACTTTATGGGCGACCGTGTATAATATATGGTGTGATATATCGAGTCCTTTCTTTCTTTCGTCAGGAAGACAAACAAGAGCCAGACTCCTCCAGATGTGAAGCTC
Source organism: Scomber scombrus (assembly GCF_963691925.1). NCBI lineage: Eukaryota > Metazoa > Chordata > Actinopteri > Scombriformes > Scombridae > Scomber > Scomber scombrus. Next base: position 22,399 of record NW_026910360.1, on the reverse strand, counting down.
AGAGCAGTCAGAGAGGTTAAATACATAATATTATTATTATAATTATGATTTATGTTCTCTTGATGCAGGAGATGTGTGAGGTTGTTGTATTTCAATAAAACTAAATATTTGAAATGTCTAAGATTGTCTAAATTTTTTTATTTTCCCCATTAAAGTACCACAGAGACAACTAACCGCATAGAGTCAATCCCACGATGGGGACGGTTGTCACAAGAGCAAAAGATATATTTCACAGTCCACATCTTTTAAACAGAATAAGCTTAAAGAGAATAAACCCATTTTATCCCTACCTGACACTTTAGACTTCCATTACACATTAAAAGGGAATCTACTCAAGATCCAGTTTATGAGGAATTCAAAAGAAAGTAAGAAGTGTGACTACAGTACCAACGCCGTTCTCCCTTAAACACATAGATCCAACCACAAACACGCAGGTCACAGAGGTAAATGTGTACCGGAAAGCTTGCGCTTCCTCCAGGAAATGCATCTGGTCCTGCACGCTGGCGCTGGCTTTCAGTTCCTTGACCACCACTTGGGTGGTATGAAGGCCAGCGTTGACCTCACCCAGCAGAACCTGGAACGGAGCAGAGAGAGACGGATATGCACGAGGAAGACAGACAGACGGATGGATAGAGAGAGAGAGAGAGAGAGAGAGAGAGAGAGAGAGAGACAGACAGACAGAGAGACAGACGGAGAGAGAGAGACATACAGAGAGGGAGAGAGAGAGAGAGAGACAGATAGACAGAGAGAGAGAGAGAGAGATAGATAGAGAGAGAGAGAAAGAGAGAGAGACAGACAGACAGACAGAGAGAGAGAGAAAGAAAGAGAGACAGACAGAGAGGGAGAGAGAGAGAGAGAGAGAGAGAGAGAGAGAGAGAGAGAGAGAGAGAGAGAGAGAGAGAGAGAGAGAGAGAGAGAGAGAGATGGACATTTACACAGAGACAAGCATGGGGTGGGAGTGAACGTCACACAAAGACAGACGAAACAACATGAAGCAGTCATGCAGGAGTTGAGCAGCGAGACACAAGAAAACACACACAACCACACACACACACACACACACACACACACACACACACACACACACACACACACACACACACACACACACACACACACACACACACACACACACACAGATGGACATACCCAGTCAAGGTACACAAGGGTGGAAGAGACGGATGTGTATTCATGAGTATGAGTCAGAAAAAGGAGGTGAAAGTAGAGAAAAGAAACAGAGAAGGGAGGGAGGAGAGAGAGAAGATGACAACAACATGTTATCAGGGTGTAAAAACACGATATGGGCACCACACGGTTCAGCCTGAAGAGGAACGATATATGTTCTCCGAGCTGAGTCTATCAGTGCCGAGGACAAGCCGACATCAAAGGCGCGGAGGATCAGGCTGACATTACACACTCACACATTACAGGTAACACAGCGTGTCAGACATTTTTTTTAACACGACTCCATCCTCAAAGCGTCCAGGATCACAGAAAAAGAAAAAAAAGACTAATAGCCGTGAAGTAGGAGCCTCAAGCCTCCAGGGAGAAGCTCTGGAGGACGGAGGCGTTAGAAGCAGGCGGGGAGTTCTGGTCCTCTGAAATGAGGCCAACGAGGAAGTAACTTAAAACTGCATTCTATCAAAAGGCCACCAGGGGGCGACCGTTTTGGTGTCAAAAGGACTTCCGTCTCAATACAAGTCAATGGAGAATTCACCAACTTCTCACTTGATTTATAACCTCAGTAAACGTTTTCAAAATGTGTTTATGGTCTCAATCGCTAGTTTAAAGCCTTCTTCAATGCAGTATGATGTTCATTTGGGACATTTTGGCCTCCCTGATTTTATATGTGACGATAAAGCAGGGTATGCATTAGGGCGTGGCTACGTCGTGATTGACAGGTTGATTGGTTCACAGGTTCAGGAGGGCGCCTCATGCTCCTCCTGATGCCCATATAAGTAGAATCCCTGTTTTTATTTTACCCAGCATGCACCTGAAATTTTCAAGATGGCGCTGCTCAGATCCGAAACTATTCGCTTCCGAGCAGCAGTCCACAAACCAATGGGTGACGTCACGGATGTTACGTCCATTTCTTATATACAGTCTATGGTTAAAAGTGAAGCTTACCTTCCCAAACCAGCCATTCCCGATCTCTTTCAGGTAGAGAAGAGTGTGGCGGCCGAGATCTGTGGATTTCTGGAGTTGGACTGCAAGAAGAGAAGAGAAGAGAAAGAAAAGAGGAGAAGGTGTTTGAGTGATGAGTAATCCATTTACTACAAAATCACATTACAGTACATGATATTAAAGCAAACCGTGCAAGTTTAAAATGTGCAGGTGTGTATTTACTCCACTGCCATTGGCTTCAATTGAATAACAGTCGGTGTAATCCATCACAATAAATAAGTCAGTATTAAATTTCATCAGAGTTACATCATCGTTATGATATCATGCAGAGCGGATTGAATTACAGCATCATACTGTAATAAATGTGACACTGACAGTAATTAGAAACGCTAATGGATTACACAAAACTCAAGCAGGTTTGTTCATTGATTTTTCATCTGTGTGGAAATATGAAAAAAAACAAAATATATGTAAAAATAGTCAGAAGAATTGTAGTTAAATCTGCAATGAGGTTGATATGTTGAACCTCTTTCCACATCCAGCAGTTACTGATCAACATTATCATTCATTAGGAGTCGTGTTTCTGTCCATTTGATGAATGTAAAGTCTAATATTCACTCTGTTTTAACTCTGTTTTTAATCTCTACCAATCTCTGCTGCAGTTTGGTGCTGAGCAGGTAGTGAACAGAGGCTGAAAACGACGCTATGAGAGCAGCGGAGAGTGAACCAGAACAGTAAAAGTAGCAGCCGGACAGATAAACAATGAGCTGAAACTCAACTTATAAAGCTCCGTAGAGCTGAGAGGAAGCTGCAGAGTCTCTGATAATTCTCTGTAGGTTCAAACACTACGAGACACAAACACATCACACACTAAAACCTGCAGGATTCAGGAGTGAAGGACACAGTTTAACCATCAGAAATGTTCCTCAGATGGTGAAACACTGTTAGAAACTGATAATTGTGACCATTTAATGCAGCAGCTGGTCAGATATGGAGCCGAGCAGGTAGTGTACAGTGGAAACGAGGCTATGAGAGCAGCTGAGAGTGAACCAGAACAGTAAAGTAGCAGCCGGACAGATAAACAATGAGCTGAAACTCACTATTAAAAGATGCAAAATGTCCCCATTGTGGGACCTATAAAGGAATATTTTATCTAATCCTATCTTGTCACACACTAAAAACTGCAGGATTCAGGAGTGAAGGACACAGTTTAACCATCAGAAATGTTCCTCAGATGGTGAAACACTGTTAGAAACTGATCATTGTGACCATTTAATACAGCAGCTGGTCAGATTTGGTGCTGAGCAGGTAGTGTATAATGACTTTTTTGCAGCTTTTGCCTCTGAAAACGACGCTATGAGAGCAGCTGAGAGTGAAGCAGAACAGTAAAGTAGCAGCTGGACAGATAAACAATGAGCTGAAACTCAACTATAAAGCTCTGTAAAGCTGAGAGGAAGCTGCAGAGTCTCTGATAATTCATCACTTGGAGACACAACCAACAGCTCATACAGTGTTATTATTAACGCTGCTTTACAACCGCCACTGTCCTTTAAACTCTTCCCACTTAAAAAAACCCCCCAAAGTTTCTTTGCTGTCTTTAACAAGCTCTGAAGAGTTCTGCTCATGCTTTCACAACTTGAGAAAACCAGTAAGAGACACTTCTGCTCATCCTTTTGTCATTTCAACACTCCTTATACTGCTTCTTTTTTTTTTAAATGAAATGTTAGGAGTCATTTGAGTACAGGAGAAAAAGGGCCTGGAGTGGGTTAGGGTAACTTTCGTCATTGTTGGCTCTGTTTTCATCAATTTCAGACGAAATAACTATGACACAGATGCACATGAATAACAAGACGTCTTATTCTATTCATCTATGAAGCTCTACTCTTGATGCTTCCTCACATATCTGTCATTTAAATCAAGTTACTATTTAACCTCAGAGATCCTTCGTGTTTACAGTAATGTTGGAAGGTCCTCTGCACCCTTTAAATGGATGAAATGAAAACTGCCCTCAACCTTGAGTCTTTGAGATTTTAAAGCTTTTTCTGATTCTTATAACTTATAGAACTTATAATTTAATTTATTTATTATTTATTATATAATTGTGTTGTTTCTATTTGCTGATTTTGTTCTTCTCTTATGAATATTTTCTTGTTCTCACACAAGTTACACAACACATTCATTCAGTTTTTTGAAGGTTTATAACTGCCTGAGTTAGAGGGCTAACTATGTGTCATTCATCTCATTCATTCAAGGCAATATAGTGAGGTATGAAATCATTCTGAGACATTTAAAAGTTGCTTGAACTTGTGTATAAGGTATGGAGTTAATGCTTTTACTCATTTCCAATATAGTGGGCCACTTTTTCGTCAAATATAACCTATAAATACAAAAAGGAGGAAACATTACGTCACCCATTCATACAGAGATGAACCACAGACTTCAGTCTTAGTAAATTAAAACAAAGCAATAAAAAAGTCCTTCATAGATATCAACGCACCACATCTAGGCTCTTAAGTGGAATCCATCTCCCGTCCGATCGATTGCTATCAGCCCTCTCTGAAGGGAAATATCCGAACATGCCAGTAGACGTTGCCCATGTTTCGTACCACTCTGAGGTCTTATATGTGTTTTATATTGAGCCGCCGCCGCTGCAGCCGCCTCTGGCACCGATCCGTCTGACTGTCCTCCAACTCCCCAACGCATCGCTGTCAGCATCCAGCAACCACCGATGACCCGAGTCCTTCCTGCGCCGCCGAACACGCCCGACCGTCCTGTCCTGTCCCAGCTCAGCCAAATGAAACAGGGCTGACAGCCACATCACCCCCCCCCCCCCTTCTAACTCTAACCCCTTCACTATCTATCCCTTTCTTTCTCTCTCTCTTTCTCCATCTCCCACGATGACTCTTTGATTCTGGGCGTAGAAGCAGACAGACAGATCTTTGTGGTGCTGTGTCCAACCCCCCCCCCCCTCCACCACCAACCCATCCAACCCCCCCCCCAACCCTCTCCCTTTTTCCAGACTGCCACACAGTCCTGTCACTGTGTGGAGGCCATATTGGACACCCCTGTCGCCTTCCCCAGACTGGTCATTCCTTACACCCACTCACGCAAAAAAGCAGAATCGCCGCCATTGTCTTGCAGCTCAGAGGGCAGCATGGCACCAGTTAGGACCAGTTAGCACGCACACACTGGGGCTATTATCCACCAGTTCCATGACATAGGAATGAACTGAGTTTTGGCGATAGCAGCGGCAAGCAATGGGTCCCACCTACGCCATCATCATGTTTTCACTGTTTCGCATATTCATAAACGGCAGATGGAACAATGAGAGGGAACAAAACCTCCGCATGGACTGGTACCATCATGCATCACAGGTCACAGGATGGAGGCGACCTAATCATACCACACGAAAACTAAATAAAAACTACAATGAACAACGCAAAACTAACTAAAACTAAACTGAATTGCAGATAAAACATAGACTGTATATAAAAATGGACGAAACATCCGTGACGTCACCCATTGGTTTGTGGACTGCTGCTCGGAGGCCAATAGTATCGGATCTGAGCAGCGCCATCTTGAAAATTTCAGGTGCATGCTGGGAAAAATAAAAACATGGATTCTACTTATATGGGCATCAGGAGGAGCAAGAGGCGCCCTCCTGAACCTGTGAACCAATCAACCTGTCAATCACCACGTAGCCACGCCCTAATGCATACCCTGCTTTATCGTCACATAAAAAATCAGGGAGGCCAAAATGTCCCAAATGAACATCATACTGCATTGAAGAAGGCTTTAAACTAGCGATTGAGACCATAAACACATTTTGAAAACGTTTACTCAGGTTAGAAATCAAGTGAGAAGTTGGTGAATTCTCCATTGACTTGTATAGAGACGGAAGTCCTTTTGACACCAAAACGGTCGCCCCCTGGTGGCCTTTTGATAGAATGCAGTTTTAAGTTACTTCCGTGTTGGCATCATTTCAGAGGACCGGAACTCCCTGCCTGGTTAGTACCAGTAGGGGGCAGCATAGCGGCTGCTGCATAACGCACAAAAAGAAAATGCTTAACGTGCAATTTATGATTTTCTAGAAAGAAGAAGAAGAAGAAATTGTTCCAGGCAGAAAACGTCACAAACGAATATGGGAATATTTAGACTCCGACTCCGCAGTAGATAAAAGTAAAAGTGTTGTGATGAAGAGTGATGGAAACATTTGTGTGATAGAAGCTAAAAGGGAAAAATCCCTCTAATGTAAAAGTCCACCTTCGAAGTTCTCACAGAGAAGCATTAGACCACAAACACAGCTTCTACTAATCAAGGCTTTCCTCCCAATACCTGGAAAACTAAAAGTGAGACCTAAATCTAATTTCACTCGCCTGCTGTTCAGTAATTTAATCCTAATTGTAAAACCTGTGCTTTCCTTTTCTGTGTGTGTGTGTGTGTGTGTGTGTGTGTGTGTGTGCCTCATTCTTACTTACAGAGCATTGTATGATCAGGCTCCTATTTATGTCACAAACCTTCTTCACCCCTACTCACCAGTTCGACCTCTTAGGGTTAGGGGTTAGGGTTACACGACATTTGCTGTCTGCCCCCCGCACTCGTTTTAACCCTTCCCGTCGTCCTCCCAGGTCAAATGACCCCATCTCTTTTGACTGTTCCTTCTTTCCTTCCTCTTTCTTTAATTTTTCCTTCGTTCTTCCCCTCCTCCCCTCTTTCTTTCTTCCTCCTCCTTCCATACTTCTTTCCTTCCTTCCTTCCTTCCTTCCTCATCCATTCCTTCCACCTTTCCATCTTTCCCCACTTCCTTCCCTCCTTCCTCCTTTCCTTTTCTCCTTACTTCCTTCCTCTTTTCCTCCCTTACTCCTTTCCTTCCTTCCTTACTCATCCATTCCTTCCGCCTTTCCTTCTTTCCTCACTCCCTTCCTTCCACAGTTCCTTCTGTCCTCACTTCCTTCCCCTTTTCCTCTCTCCCTCCCTCCTTACTCCTTTCCTTCCTTCCTTATTTCCTTCCTTCCTTCCTTCCTTCCTTCCTTCCTTCCTTCCTTCCTTCCTTCCTCATGTCCTTCCTTGATCTGAGGACAACAGGAGGGTTAAGACCCGTGGTGACCAAGCTTTTGAAGTTGTAGCACCAAAACTATGAAATGCTCTGCCTGTAATGTTGCACTCTGCTAATTCTGTGATCTCATTTTAAAAGCAGCTACAGACAGACTTGTTTATTCATGTGTTTGTTCATTATGACCGTGTTTATCTTTGTATATTTTCAACAAGTGACTGTGTTGGTCACTGCATCTTCTGTTTCTTTCAGAGCTTTGTGACTCATGTCTGTGAAAAGTGCTTCATAAATACATTTTCTTCTTCTTCTTCTTCTTCTTCTTCTTCTTCTTCTTCTTCTTCTTCTTCTTCTTCTTCTTCTTCTTCTTCTTCTTCTTCTTCTTCTTCTTCTTCTTCTTCTTCTTCTTCTTCTTCTTCTTCTTCTTCTTCTTCTTCTTCTTCTTCTTCTTCTCCTTAGTAGTTCAGCTGTCTTTCAAGCATTTTCATAGATATAAGAGGCATTATGTTTTCGGGTTGTCCGTACATATATACTGTACAGTATGTCAGTCCCGTCCATTCTCATTGGAGTGATATCTCAGGAACGCCTTGAAATGATTCCTTCAAATTTGGTACCAACGTCCACTGGGACTCAACGATGAACTGAGTCACCACGACACCCCGCCCCGACTCTTATTAACGAGATATCTGAGGAACGCCTCGACGGAAAGAGACAGGAGGTAAAACAGCCTGTTAATAGACAGAGGCTGAACTGAGCGGCTGCATAAAGGACCAGTAGAAGATAAATAAGGAGTTTTTAACTGGAAATCATGCAAAGATATTCCAGTAGAGACACAGAATATTAATATAGAGGTGGAAATGTTTATGCCATTTTCCCTTTTAAATAAACTTACTCAATAACTAACCCTACTTACATGAAAATAATATAATATTTGTTATTTTTACCTTTAAACATTACGCTTTTACCTTTTTTGCTTTGTTGTTGTTGTTTGTGTCCTTGTAGGATGTCTAAGAAAATTGATGGGAAGTTGGTCCATGAGTCATGAAACAGTGAAAGGCTATTTTTTGTACTGATGTAAAGAATTTTTTAAAGGATTTTCTTAACATGCAATGCAATATTTGGCATTTTTCATTATTTCTCATAATTATTATTTCTATCTCATAATTGTCACTGTGTATTTCTCTGTATTAAAGTCATACACTTCCAATATGTGCAGCCTTGATAGAAGAATACGCTTCCACTCAGTCCTTTCTCTTCCTTTTCTTTCCTTTGATTGTCAAAGCGGAAAACATCCCGACTGCTTCTGCTAAGCTTTCATATCTCTTACAGCCAATAACTCTCTTTTCCATTTCACAGCCGTGTCTGGGCTTCGCTAAGCTGTTTGCCTGCTGAGCATCTCTCTCTCTGAAAGACTGCGTCTAACTTAATCTCTGTAGAAAGCCAGGAAGTCTTTAGCGAGATGCACAGCGGCTAAATCACTCAGAGCCAAATGGAATTCCCATTATCCCGTTGCAGCCCGGCGCATCCTGGTCCCTGCTGAGGTGCTCGTCCTTCAACAACCACTGAAGTTCATTTGTGATGTTTGGCTTATTGTTATATAACTCAATTAGAAGTGATTGGATTTAAAAAAGGTATGCATGGTGAGTGATAGTTGTAAAGGCTGATTTAACCCTCCTGTTGTCCTCGAGTCAAGGAAGGAAGGGAGGAAGGAAGGAAAGGAGGAAGGAAGGGAGAAAAAAGGAAGGAAAGGAGGGAGGAAGAAGGAAGGAAAGGGAGGAAGGACGGAGGAAAGAAGGAAGGAAGGAAAGTAGGAGGGAGGGAGGAAAGAAGGAAGGAGGGAGGGAGGGAGGAAAGGGAAAAGAGGAAGGGAGGAAGGGAAGGATAGAAGGACAGAGGAAAGAAGGAAGGAAGGAAGGTAGGAGGTAGGGAGGAAAGAAGGAAAGAAGGAAAAGAGGAAGGAGGAAGCAAAAAAAGACAGAGGAAAGAAGGAAGGAAGGAAGGTAGGAGGGAGGGAGGAAAGAAGGATCGAGGGAGGGAGGGAGAAAGGAAAAGAGGAAGGGAGGAAGGAAAAAAGGACAGAGGAAAGAAGGAAGGAAGGAAGTAGGAAGGTAGGAGGAGGGAGGAAAGAAGGAAAAGAGAAGGGAGGAAGGGAGGAAAGAAGGACAGAGGAAAGAAGGAAGGGGAAGGTAGGGGAGGAAAGAAAGAGAGAAGGAGGGAGAAGGAAGGACAGACAGAAGGAAGGAAGGAAGGAATGAAGGAAGGGAGGAAAGAAAGAGACAAGGAGGGAGGGAAGGAAGGACAGACGGAAGGAAGGAAGGAAAGGAGGAAAGAAGGAACAGTCAAAACAGACGGGGTCAGTTTGACCCGGGAGGACAAACACAAAGGTTTAAAAGCTTGATGGACGGATGGAATATGTGCAGGATATGAGAGAAGGAGGGAGAATGTTAAGTATTCCTGCAAGGACATAAAAGTTAATACTTGTTTTTTCTCTCTCTCGTGTGTGTGTGTGTGTGTGTGTGTGTGTGTGTTGTGTGTGTGTGTGTAGCTGTTCAACATGTCTCCTCTGAGTGGGTGTGAGCTCCATTAGTGTTTGCAGCCTGCAGCACAGAACAGCTGCACCAGGGCGGATCCTGGGGAGCGGAGCAGCAGCAGCAGGACTCACTGAGCCAAACTCTTACAGTACTGGTGTCTGATCAGGAACCCCACCTATCCACACAGCCCAGCGACAGCCGCCCCAAAAGCACCGCAAGATGAGACAGGAGATGGGGAATATTGGCTGAGAGAAGAAAACCACATTTTCTCATAGCTGCTAAAGTACTTTAAGCTCCACGTCAGCTCAATATGAGACAATGGTCAACCTCGAGTCCTTTTATTCAGTTTCTAACACAATCTTGTTATATTTCTTTGCCTCTGTGCTTGTTTAGTGCTCTGTTATATATCTGTCTATGCTTTCCTTTCATTCTGTTGTTGTATGTTTAGCTTTTTTTGGGGTTTTTGAATATTTCATCAGGCTGTGAAGCACTTTGTACTGTATTTCTGGAAAGTGGAGCGATACAAATAAACTTGGAAACTTGCCTCCATTTGCAAAAAGCTCAGTTGAGAACTTCTAATACAGGCTGGAAAAATGTTAAATATAAACTGGAGGTGAAGTTTCAGTCAGATACAGAGGTTTACATTTATGGTACTGCTTTTCTCAGTGGGTTAAAAAGAAAAAAAGCAGATTTTAAAAGGCTTTACTTTGAGTTTTATAGTCTTGTAATTGTCTGATTTTGATGTATTTGTACATTTATACATGTATAATATTTAGATTATTTCTTGTTTTTTTGTATGCATTTGTTAGATTTCAACCTGTGCAACTAAATAAACTCAAACTCAACTTAAACGTCTCCCCAGATGTTTCCTACCTTTCTATTTCGTAGATGATAGTTTGCACAGATGAACACATGAATGTAGATTGTAGATTTGTTATAATGGTTGAAATTTGATTCTCTTTAGGGAAACTTTACGGCTCTGTCTGCACACTCATGTCATTGTAGTTTCACTTATATTTCATCTTCTACTTCCATATTGTGTCGATAAAGAGAAGGAAAAAAATGGCCTTCTGCCCTATCTCCTTCTCTCTTTCTTTCCTTCCTCTCTCTTTCCTCCCTTCCTTCTGTCCTTCCTTCCTCCCTCCCTCCCTCCTTCTTTCCTATTTTCCTTCCTTCCTTCATTTCCTTCCTCCCTTCCTTCTTTCCTCCCTCCCTCCTTCTCTCTTTCTTTCCTCCCTCTTTTCTTCCTCTTTCCTCCCTTCCTTCCTTTCCTCCCTCCCTCCTTTCCTTCCTTCTTCCTTCCTCCTTTCCTTCCTTCCTCTCTCCTTTCCTTCCTTCTTCCTTCCTCATTTCCTTCCATCCTCCCTCTTTTCCTTCCTTCTTCCTCCCTTCCTTCCTTCCTTCCTCTCTCCTTTCCTTCCTTCTTCTTTCCTCCTTTCCTTCCTTCCTCCATCTTTTCCTTCCTTCTTCCTCCCTTCCTTCCTCCCTCACTCCTTTCCTTCCTTCTTCCTCCCTTCCTTCTTCCTTTCTTCCTCCCTTCCTTCCTCCCTCACTCCTTTCCTTCCTTCTTCATCCCTTCCTTCTTCCTTTCTTCCATCCTTCCTTCCTCCCTCCCTCCCTTCCTCCCTTCCTCCCTTCCTTCTTCTTTTCTTCCATCCTTCCTTCCTCCCTCCTTTCCTTCCTTCTTCATCCCTTCCTTCTTCCTTTCTTCAATCCTTCCTTCCTCCCTCCCTCCCTCCCTCCTTTCCTTCCTTTCTTCCATCCTTCTTTCCTCCCTCCCTTCCTCCCTTCCTTCTTCTTTTCTTCCATCGTTCCTTCCTCCCTTCCATCCTCCCTCCCTCCCTCCCTCCCTTCCTTCCTTCCCTTCTCTTTAGGGAAGCTTTACAGCTCTGTTTGCACACTCATGTCATTGTAGTTTAACTTTTTATAATTTATTTATCTGCCTTGTTATATTTCATCTTCTACTTCCATATTGTGTCGATAAAGAGAAGAAAAAAAAAAAGCAACTTGAACTGTAAACTCTGAGAATGAAGACAAACTGCGGATGAAAAGCCAACAAATAGCAGCTAACAAAGATCATCTAAAACAGAGAACAAGTTATGGAAACATCCCAGTATGATGGATGCCTCTCTCTGTCACTCCATTCCTCATTCACATCTAAATGATACCTCTCCGTATGATGTCACTGGGCGCGGCTGTCCTGAAGGTGCAGTAATGAATCCCTGACCACACCATATGGTTTCTATTATCCACCAAAGACTTAGAGCATCTGTTAAAGGCTCAGTTCACAGAACACACTGAGACAATAGTTTACGTTGCGGCGCTGAAGCGTGCAGATACATTTCTATTTTATGTGACATGAGTTATGTGACGTTATGAGACTCTGAAACTTCTCCACCCAAAACTGTTTTCTTAACCGTCCACAGAGAAGTGAAGTATGATATCAAGAGAAGCCTGAGAAGTTGTTTCCCACCAAGCTGAGTTTTCTTTTTTCATTCCACTGAACAAACAATCTAAATTAATTTCACCTCTGTTGTATCGGAGGCTTCATCCTGAAACCTCAGCAGATAAAACCAAACTGATCCGCATGGTGAGACACGGCTTAGAGAAAGTTAGAAACTATATTTTTTTGTGAGTTTTTCTTTTCTTTATCCATCTCTTATCTAGCGTGTACTACAGTAAAGTATAATTCCCCTTAAATTAAGTCCAAGTACTTCAAACTGTACTAGAGTAAAGTAAAAGTACTTCAAACTGTACTACAGTAAAGACAAGTACCTCAAACTGTACTACAGTAAAGTAAAAGTACCTCAAACTGTACTACAGTAAAGTACAAGTACCTCAAACTGTACTACAGTAAAGTACAATTACCTCAAACTGTACTACAGTAAAGTACAAGTACCTCAAACTGTACTACAGTAAAGTACAAGTACCTCAAACTATACTACAGTAAAGTATAAGTAACTCAAACTATACTTGAGTGCAGTACTTGAGTAAATGTTATTTTATTGACATTCCTCTGCTGTGGGTCAAACTGTAAATAACAAATATAGACTTTTACTCCTGTTGGAGCGTTGATGATGCCGCCTGATCCTGATCCTGATCCTGATCCTGATCCTGATCCTGATCCTGAATGCGTGGGCACGATCCATTAAAGTCTCCCCACGCTGCCTTGTCATGAGTTTATCAGTCTGCATCAGCCCATAAACACACAACCGGCACCATTGTCACACGGAGGCAGGATGGAGGGATGGAGAGAGAGAGAGAGAGAGACAGAGCCATAAAGGAAGAATGGTCTCACTGGGGTTTTGTGCTGGTTTGCATGCTTCACATACCAGCGAGCAGCAGTGTAGGCCGGCTCCGCCTGGACGTTATTATGCAACAAGGCAGATGTTTGTGGGCGAGAGTAGAAAAAGCTGAAGAGCACACAGTTGGTTCTGTAATGACCTGTGAGTGAGGGATTGTGGGATAGGTGGAGGCCCAGCTGACCGAGGCCAGCGTCTGGGCGGGTGCTCACTCCCGGGAACAAAAGCTCTCTGACAGAGTGCAGATACGCTTTCCCTCGGCGCTCACACATTACTCTCACACCCATGACACGTTTCTCGCATGTGTAAAGGCTCTCTGGCACTTTCACAAATCGCTCACAAGGTTTGCATCAAAAAAATATTCAGGACATAAATTACAAAGCGCTGACAAAAGCCTTAAAAGTTGACCTCATCTCATGTTTAACCCTTTATATACTGCTCATATTCTGACTCATAATTAGCCTCTATAGTAATTCACATACTTAAATTCCCCAATCAGTCATTAATACATGTTTAATTAATCTTTAATGAAGCTGTGAGAGGAAAAACAGACATTCACAATCACATGTTTGAAGGCTGATTTTTGAATTTCAGGTCAAATTTGTAGATTTGCATATATAAAAATGTGCATCAGCTGCAGAAAAATTAAAAAAAAGATGCATTTTATTTACATGTTTGTATAATGTGGCTCACATTAGGAAAAAATCCAGCTAAAAGAAATGTGTTTTGGATGTTTTTGCAGCTCTAAAATTTAAAAAAATAGGTCAAAAGTGAAGCTGAACAGTATATGTAAGGGTTAAATTACCCTTAATGATGCTGTGAGAATTTCAGGTCATATTTGTACATTCGCATATATAAGAATGTGCATCAACTGCACAAAAATTAAAAAAAAATAATGCATTAATCCGGCTCAAAGACATGTGCATAGGATGTATTTGCAGCTCTCAAATGTAAAAAAAATAGGTCAAATGTGAAGCTGAACAGTATGTAAAGGGTTAACTTCTTTTGACAGAATGGGGAAAAAGTGGAGATCTCTATAAATGCACTGCAGGGATTTGGAAGATTTACTGAGTGTCAGAACTGCAAATGGAAGTAGAAGGAAGCAAGTTTAACCTCTCAAATGCTCAGTTTTCACTTTGAATGTCCTCGTGTGCATCTCTGAAACTCAAAACTGCTCTTTAATGGATGCATGTTGCAAAAATACTGTCAAAGTGTGAATCAATTTGTTAATATTGTCCCAGAAAGGAACCAGATTTTTTCTTTCTTTGGACACTTGAAGTTTGTGTAAGTAGTTTAAAGGGGACATAAAGTGCTTTTTTGTGATTTTCTGTTACTTTTTATGCTGTTAAACACGATTAAAATGACAAAACTTGAGGTTAACCTTCTTAAAAATGCTCCTTAAAGTCAACCTTCAACCTACTCTGAATGCTTCATTTGTAAAGTTAGCTCTACTTCCAGTTTGGATTTGAACATGTATGGATGTATATGAGATATTTGTTGGTTTATGTGGTGAACAGAGCCGGAGGAAAGGAGCTAAAACGGCCTGTTAATAGACAGAGGCTGAACTGAGGGGCTGCAGAAAGGTAAACATATGTAAATAAAAACGCTCCTTGCAAGTCAAAAGTCAAGATATAAGTCTGCTCTGAATGCTCTGTTTGCAAAGTTATCTCTACTAACTCCTTGTGATGATGTGATACTTTTCACAAAAGCCCACAAATGGCTGCTTAATGTGTTGTTCACGTTGTCCGCTCATATATTCTGTATCAGATTCAGGTTTAAACATGTACAGATGTGTTTAAGAAGTTGATGTTTTGAGCAAAGAAGGAGAAAAAGAAGTAAAATCCTGCTACTATAGTTAGTTCAGAAGCGTTGGTTGCTAAGGTGGTTGCTAAGGTCTTAAAGAGACAGGAGCTAAACTAAAACAGTCTGTTAATAGACAGAGGCTGAACTGAGCGGCTGCATAAAGGACCAGTAGAAGATAAATAAAGAGTTTTTAACTGGAAATCATGCAAAGATATTCCAGTAGAGACACAGAATATTAATATAGAGGTGGAAAATGTAAAGTATGTGTCTGAATTTGCCTCACCTGATCGGGCTGGTTGCTTGGCGACCGGCAGGGAAACCTCGGTGAGCGGCAGGATGTAGACGTCCGGACTGCCCTGCGACGCTGGCGAGGCCAAGGTGGACATGTTGGCGTGGTACTCCTCCCCCTCCACATTCTTGAATTCCTAAAAACAGAAAAGAAGTGAGACAAAAAAACACATGAGAGACGTGACAGAGTGAACAGAATGAGCAGAGTTTACTCCACAAAGAACAGAGAGAAGAACAAAAGGATGTTTGACAGGCGGCCGGTTGATAAACTAGTAAACAGTTTTTGGTTTATGGTCTGTTAGAAACATCAGAGACAAGGATGGAAATGAGTCCAGGACTTTAATGTTCTATGTGGAGCTGCGACTGATGTTTATTTTCCTCTTATATTGATCTGTTATATATTTTCTTAATTAATTGATGAGGTGTTTGATCTATAAAAGGCCAGGAAATGGTGAAAAAATGTCCATCATTGTTTCATAAAGCCCAAAGCAACATCCTCAAATGTCTTATTATGTCCACAACCCAAAATATATTTAGTTTACTATCATTATATTATCAAATAAACCTGAAAATATTCATAATTGAGGAGCTGGAATCAGAAAGTTTGGACTTTTTTCTTTAAAAATGACTCAAAACTCAACTGAATATGAAAATAATTGCTGATTAATTTACTGTTGATCAACTTAACGACTGATGGTTGCAGCTCAAGTTGTGCAGCACAGTCTGATAATAATAAAAATAACTTTATAGCACCTTTCATACATAAAAGTGCTTTACATGTGAAGCAATAAAACAAAAGTTAACAAGTACAGCAAGTTAAAATCAACAGCAGAGGTTAAAAAAAGCATTAAAATAAATAAGAGATAAAAGTTAAATAGATTTAAAAAAGGAAAACTAGAGTCTAAAACACAGATTAACTCAAAGCCTTGCAGCAAAGGAATGTTTTAAGTTCTTTTTTTAAAAAATGATATGAAAATATACTGGAGAATTGTCAATAAACAGCTTTTTATTTTATTTTTACGAGGCCACATGTGTGAGGACAAGAAGATACCAAAAAATGAAAAAAACAATCTCTTAAAATCTAAATCAGTGTTTAGGGAACATTTTCCTCCTCTGATACAATATGTAATATTTGGCTTCATCTCTCGTTCATGTAGAAAACTAACAGGAAACTTTATACAAAAACAAAAATCCTTAAAAAAAAATGGATGATATGTTGGCTCGGCCCGTTGACTCAGAGCGAAGACAAACTGAAGCAAGCTGTGCTGGCTCCGTGTTTCTCTGAGTCTGTTTAGAGTAAACAAAGCCGTCTGCCGTCTCCAGAGATCATTAGCTGCGAGATTACATGAATCCGAACCCTCGAAGTTTGCGATTAAGCTAGATGAATTAAGTGTTGAGATGCTTTCTGGATGCAAACACACACAGAGCTCACAAAGACTGAAGAGAAGAGTTTGACAAATATTTGGAATAAGTCTTTTCGATATTAAAATATGTGACTTGGCCGAGAGCGGCTGACTGATCGATAAGCTTTCATAACTCTGAGTGGCAATTAGTTTTAAGCAGAGGAGGTCAATTCTGTGGTGGAGATAAAGATCCTCTAACAAACGTCTCTGTCAGAATATTAAGTGATAAGAAACGGAGATTCAGTTTGGTATTGGCATTTTTAATTTCTCCTAGATATCTGGGATTAGTCGGACCTGATAATTAGTTTATTTTACTGTATAACCAGGCGGGGAGTTCCAGTCCTCTGAAATGAAGCCAACGCGGAAGTAACTTAAAACTGCATTCTATCAAAAGGCCACCAGGGGGCGACCGTTTTGGTGTCAAAAGGACTTCCGTCTCTATACAAGTCAATGGAGAATTCACCAACTTCTCACTTGATTTCTAACCTCAGTAAATGTTTTCAAAATGTGTTTATGGTCTCAATCGCTAGTTTAAAGCCTTCTTCAATGCAGTATGATGTTCATTTGGGACGTTTTGGCCTCCCTGATTTTATATTTGACGATAAAGCAGGGTATGCATTAGGGCGTGGCTACGTCGTGATTGACAGGTTGATTGGTTCACAGGTTCAGGAGGGCGCCTCATGCTCCTCCTGATGCCCATATAAGTAGAATCCCTGTTTTTATTTTTCCCAGCATGCACCTGAAATGTTCAAGATGGCGCTGCTCAGATCCGATACTATTGGCCTTCAAGCAGCAGTCCACAAACCAATGGGTGACGTCACAGATGTTACGTCCATTATATATACAGTCTATGGTTATAACACAATGAATATAACATTAAACTATTTCCTTTACACTTTCCCTTTGCATGAACAATGATAAAGTCCCAATGTCCTTAAACGAGTACTTCCTCATAAGCAGTGTCGTAGCTTATTGCTGTTGCTAAAATGAATCAAATTTGTTTATCATATTAAACTACAAACAATATTTAAGCATAAATAAACAAGATTCAACCGTAAAATTTGATACAGTTTTATACCTGGTCCACTTTTGATTGACTTGGCCAAGATGCCTGCTATCTCATTTTACACTGATTGATGTAATGTGCTTTTGCGACCACTAGGTGGCACAAAAAAGTGTGTACGAATGAGGACAACAGGTCAAAGTTAAGCAGAATTAAGTATGAAGTCCAACAAACCCAAAATGTGATGTCTCTATATGAGGACGCAGAGTCACAGGAGGTTAAAATGACTGAAAACAAGCTGCTAAAAAAAGAAAGAAGCCGCACAAACTGCTAAAAATGGAGCAAAATAATACAAAAAATTCAACATACCAACGATGCAATGTTGTTTTTTAACATGAAAATAGACGATAAAGTGGTTTAATTAACGTGCAACTGAGGTAAATTAAGTTTGCCCTGTTTATGTGCATATGTACTAAGGTGGATGATATGGGGAGGAAACTATGTGTAGCTCCGTTATGGATGATAAGACAAATGATTGGTCAAAAGATGTGCACGCATTATTCTGCAACTTTAGGTTTGGTGAGGTTTTTTATTTATTTATTTATATATCAAAACATGTATTTCCTCTTGCAGGCATTGGTCTCAACTTCTTGTTCTTTCTTTGTAATTTGTTCCTTTTCTTTATGTTGTTTATTAGGTCTTATTATCAGCTTGTCAACCTGAATGAAAGCTGCTATATAAATAAAGTTTGATTGATTGAAAAAGCTCAAAATGTGTTCATTCAGAGATAGATGGACTAAACCAAAACTGTGTATAATTACGTTGATATAAAATAAACAAGTTATTGATATTTATGTTCGATATAATTCATCTAAAAGGGAAAAATCTCCATTTTTGCAGCTGAGATCAGATATTCTAGCACTTCCTACTGTAACTGTACTTTATGTTAATCTAGAAGAAGAAAAGCTAAATAACATGATATATAAAATGGACAGAATATAGTAGAGATGTAGATGTATATTTAGATGTATTAGATGATTTTAGATGTATATATATGCGCTATATGAATTGCATTTGTACATATTTGCTTGTAAAAAGCCAATAAAGAGCTTTTTGAAGAGGAAGAAAGATGGATGTATGAACTCTGTTGTCTGTATGACACAGATAATTAGTCTTTTTTTTTTAAAATGGGAACTGCACAACGCTTTATTTAGTAAGATAAAAATATTAAATTGGCTGTTTACAGTACATTAAAAAAAAATTGGAGATTGTTTTTCCACATGCTTCCATATTTGGCTCGTTAACAACATCATAACTAGCAGATGAATGTTCTGTAGAACAGCAGAGTGACCCGGGTGGTTTGAGCCAGATGTTTGGCTCCACGCACAAATAAAACTAAAACTAACTATTCAGGATTTTTTTTTCTTTCAAAGTATTATTTTTTACTTCTCTCTCTCTCTTTCTTTTTTAATTGTTAGATTTATTTATTTTAATGGATCTACACTTTAGATGGAGCTTCTTTAAGAGTGATGATACATTGATAACATGAACAAAGAGCATAAAGAAGTTGCTTTATTTACTTATTTTACATACTATATTACACTATACTATGTTATATTACACTATACTATACTATATGATATTCTACTATATCATATTCTACTATAATTCTTATTTAGCCAATAAAAAATCACTTTATACTCAAAACAAAGACTAAAATTGTGCAAAAAAGGAAGATTATTTTCTCCATTAATTCATCAGCAAAAAGTATAAAAAGAGATTTAATAATGTTAAAAATGGTTTATTTACTTATTTTACATACTATATTATACTATACTATACTATACTATGTTATACTATATTATACTATACAATACTATATGATATTCTACTTTAATTCTTATTGAGGCAGATTTAAAATAATCACTTTAAACTCAAAACAAAGACTAAAATTGTGCAAAAAAGGAAGATTATTTTTCATTAATTCATCGTTTTTTGACATCGCTGATAACTAGCAAAGAGTATAAAAAAGAGATATTTACTTATTTCACATACTATTAATATAAATCTGATGCAGCCAGATTTAAAATGATCATGATGAGAGGTGCAGACTAAAAGATGAATGTGTTATAAAAAGCAAAGATGCAAAAAATGGAAGATTTATTTTCATTAATTCATCGTTTTTTTGACGCCTCTCCTGTTTGAAAACTAGACTAACGCTGATTATTAAGTCAAAAGTAAAAGTAAAAGTAAAAGTGAAAGAAATAAGTCAGAGACAACTTCTGGTGTTTTTTCTGAACATTTCCTTTGAAGCACGCTGCAGCGTCTCGTGGGGTTTTATTCTCTATTTTTTATAAGTTCTCCGTGTTCTGTTGGAGAGTTTCTGTTGAGGGCCGAGCCTCTGAAAGATTCCCTCTGTCTGCTGAAGACAAGAGAGACACATCGCAGGATGAAGCAGAGGATGAGGAGGAGGAGGAAGATGGGAGGGAGGGGAGGAGAGGGAGGGGGGTGAGGGGGGGAGTTGGCCGCGTCCACGGACCCGGATGTCAGAATGAAAGTCTCTGGGTTGGGAGCTGGAGAGCAGCAGGGTCTCAATGCTGGAAAAATGTGACCTGCTGCAGCCCTCTGTAACACCCACTCAAACACACACACATATGCATACACACACACACACACACACACACACACACATATATATACACACACACACACATATACATACACACACACACACACACACACACACACATATATATACACACACACACACATATACATACACACACACACACACACACACATATATATACACACTCATATACATACACGCACACATACCTCGATCTCTCACTTCATCCTGTCCCCCCAAGAATGTTTGCACGCACACACACACATACACACACACACACGCAAACACACACACATATACACACACTCAAACACATATACATACACACACACACACACACACACCTCAATCTATCGCTTCATCCTTTCCCCCCAAGAATGTTTGCATGCACGCACACACACACACACACACACACACACACACACACACACACACACACTTAAGTACTTTGCACGCCCTCCCTCATCTGCAGATCTAAATCTTCACACGGCCCTGCTCGCCCTCCCATTCAACATGTGGTTTCACTCTCCACATCGACACACACACACACACACACACACACACACACACACACACACACACACACACACACACACACACACACACACACACACACACACACACACACACACACACACACACACACACACACACACGCACACACACACACACACACACACACACACATTTCTGTCTCTCTCTCTTTCCAAACATCCTGCAGTGAAGTGTATCAAAACTAAAGCTGCAGATAATAAATGTTGTTGTTTTTTACAATCAATGTATCGCTCTGTGGAGGAACAGAGAGGAACAGAGAGGAACAGAGAGGAGCAGAGAGGAACAGAGGAAATGCCTGTTAGGTGAAGTCGTCAAATGTCTTGTTTGGCTTAGTTTTGACTAACAGGCCAAAAAGACAAAGTTACTCAATGAACAACGATGTAAAAGATAAATCATTCACAGATTCAGAACCAGATAAACTTCAGTGTGTTTTTTTGACTACTAATTATTTTTTATTATCGGTTCCGTCACGATTAAATCATTTAAGTCGATAAAACATCTGAAAAATGTGAAAAAAACAGCCATGACAACATCTTCAAGTGTCTTATTTTGTCCGACCAACAGTCAAAAAGCACCAAATATGACATATGCAAAAATCGAAGGCCAAGAAAAACAACAAATTCTCAACTCTGACAGCGTTGAACCTGCTAACGTTCAGTATATTTGCATGAAAAGTTCCTCAAACAATGATGTGATTATTAAAATTGCTGCAAATAAATCAATGAATCAGTGCAGCTGTAGTTACAGAATTAATCAACACATGCTTACAAACAGAAAAACTAAGAAGACTTTGCTTTTCTGTTATTAAGTATGAATTTAAGATGAAGTGATAGCCTTTAAAATCCAATTATTTCATTCTCATCGTCTCTTTTCCATCTTAAAAAAAAAATCTTACCAAGAAAACCTCAGAGATTAAAAGCCTCCTTTACACGAGTGTCTTGACCAAGTCATGCAGCATCAATGACGAGCACAGTAAAACAACATACGTCTCAAAGTTCATCACAATATCAAACCTGCAGCTTTAAATCAGGAATAAAATCTCCTAAAGACATTTTACGTCTTCTAAAACAACCCAACAGCAGCTTTTAATGCCCAAATAAGTTAAATAAACTACATAGGGTCGAGCTAAAACAATTAATTTATAAAAAATAACACATGTAGAGTTTAAAATATCTGCACATCATCTGCACACAGCTTACCTTTCCTCCACAGGTGAGGACGACATGTCAGACACTCTGGACTCACACAACGCCTTCACAGCTTTAAAAAGCATTGCAATCAATATCTTGCAAGCACACACACACATATACACACACATTTAGACACACACACACGGTGCCCCCCCCCACCCCCTGCACCCCCACTGGTGTGAGGGTTGCAGGGCAGCAGGAGGCCGGCGGTGCCAGGAGGAGAGAGAGAGAGAGTCTCATTGTGGAGTCCAGAGAGGAGGAAGAGGAGCTGACCACTGACTGCTGCTAGTGGGAGATGGAGTGATGGAGGGAGAGAAAAAGGGGGAGGTGGGAGAGGTGGTGGTGAAGGAAGAGGAGGGGTGTAAAGGGTTGGGGGGAGGGGGGGAGGGGGGGTTGAAGGGTGGAGAGGCGACCCTATCTCAAGGGTTCACAAGCAAAGGCTGAAAACCTCATGAGGGATAGAGGAGAGGAGAGAAGTTGAACCCCCACAAAAATGTGAAGGAGAAAAAAATACAAGTGGG
>NW_026910359.1:0-11759 GCF_963691925.1 Scomber scombrus | reverse complement strand
CGCTGATGATGTCATCCTTAATATTGATGCAGAAAAAAGGAGGATCGAGCTGTTTTTGGTCTTTTTACCCTTTTTTTCTATTTAATATTCACCTTTTTAAAATGGAAATGATCCTAAATGATTCAACGTAACCTGAATCAGCTGTTAATGATGAATAATGTGCTTTAGAGTAGATTTTAAATAGTGCATCGATGACTTTTTTAAACATGAAAAACATTAAATTATATCAAAGCTTCGGTCTAAACCCTGAAATCTCAACTTTAATCTTCAATTTATGATCCAAAAACATTCATATCTGCTCTATTTTTTATATTGTACCCTGAAAAATGCTGCAGCTAATGTTTATTTTCCATTATTGATTAATTAATAGGTTGTTTGGTCCAATAAAATGTCAGAAAATGGTGAAAATGTTCCTTAAATGTCTTGTTTAATCTAATTTAATTCCCTGTTTCTCCACAAATATCATCCTCATAATACAAAAGGGTCTTTAAACGCATCAAAAGCAATAAAATTAGACATTTATTTGCTATTTTTCACCTTTTTTCTAATTAATATTCACCCGTTTTATGATGGAAATGACCCTAAATGATAAGTTCTGCTTTACTTTGATGCTGAAAAACATTAAATCTGATCAAAGCTTCTGTTTAAACCCCAAAATCTCAACTTTAACCTTTAATTTATGATCCAAAAACATTCATATGATCCTGTAAAGATGATTTTATGAGGCTGAAACAACTATTTTCTCCTTTAATTGATAGAAAATAGGTTAAAAAAAATGCTGCGACTGATGATTTATTTCCATTATCAATTGATTTATTGGTTGTTTGGTTCAATAAAATGTCAGAAAATGGTGAAAAGTTCAACATGATGTCGTCAAATATTCAAGTTTACTAAATAAACAAGAAAATATTCACATTTAAGACGCTGGGATCAGAGAATTTAGATGTTTTATTCTTTAAAAAATGACTCAAAATGATCAATTGGTTTTGAAAACTGTTGTGAATTAATTGAATAGCAACTAATTGATTAATGGTTGCAATTGAAGATGCATTCAGGTGTCAGAATAAAAAATCGGACACACTAGAACTGAATTTTTGCTTGATTGAAATGTCAATTTTCGACATAATTGAGTATTAATAGCAGCTGTTTTTTATCTGATTTAACTCCTTAATACTCCTCAAATATCATCCTCACAGTACAGAAGATCTTTAAATGCATCAAAAAGCAATAAAATTAAACATTAATCTGCTTTTCCTGGTGATAATTATCCTGGTTTGGAGGCTGATGGAGCTCCAGTTTGAGTTTATTTTTAGATAAAAGCTGTTCACCACTGTGCCAAAAACAATGAGCTCACCTTTCCTCACTTTGTGCTGTCTCATCTCTCTCTGCAGGAAACAAGGTGGAAGTGGAAGAAGTTACATTCTCTGTTGCTTATTTAAATTAAAGATAATAAAATAATAATAATAAAACAACTGTAACTGCTTCACTGCTGCTGACAGACAAAGAATAAAAAGTGTGACCCTTCTTTTTCTCTTTTTTTAAGCCCAATTTTGTCCAAACGTGTCTATGAGCTCCAGGCCTTGTGTCACCACCACCGAGGGGATTGAACCCCCGACATAAAGCACACACACACCTCCACGGCTTCTTTTAAAGGTGGACCTCAGGGCCGGGATACGGTTCTGATCCGCACCAGAACTCCGGAGGTTGTGATATCTCCATCAACCAAACCTCCTTCATCTGCTGCTGCTGCTCCTCCTCCGCCTCCCGCAGAACCCGGTAATAGTGACAGTCCCTCCCGTCGTCCGGGTCGTACGGCGGCGCCAAGATGTCCATGAACGCCGTCGGCCCGTCCACGGCGTCGATCTGGTGCAGGTTGTCCCGATCTGGAGAGAGGACGCAGGGCTCGCTGTGCTCAGTGTAGACGGCTGAAGAGCGGAGCAGGGAGCGCCTCAGAGCTCCGTGCTGGGCCCCTTGCAGAGCTCCGTGCTGGGCCCCTTGCAGAGCTCCGTGCTGGGCCCCCTGGAGCCGGTCGAAACAGCTGATACGCACCTGCCCATACATGACTTTGAGCACGCCATGCATGCCCGGGTGATCGTGCAGAGGGATGGAGGCTCCACTCTTCAGCAGGAACACTCCCATGCTGAAGTGGTCCGTCTCGCAGATGTGCATGTATGTGACGGGAGGAAGAGGAGGAAGAAGAGGAGAGGGCACGGCCGGTGTGCTGTCTGCCGCTGCCGCCGCTACCGCCGCGGCTCCTCTCCGGGGGATCAGCTGGAGGTCCGCAGCCCGGACTTCCGTCATCAGGCTCTGCAGCTTGCTGTGGTTCTCCAGGAAGGATCTGCCGGCCTCCTCACCGAGCCGAGGCGGGCTGCGGAAGGTGAGCAGAGCCTGGCGCGCGATCCTCTGCACCATGGAGGTCATGTTGCTGTCGCATGGCATCATACCGAGGCGCGAGGAAAACGGGAGCTGCCCCCCCCCTCCTGGTGCTGTCCGGTGTCCGGTGCCTCTCTGGTTAGCAGCGCTGTAGTTAGCAGCGAAGATCGTCTATAAGAGAGAGGACGCACTCGGTTCAATATTCAGCGGCTGTTTTGGTTTTTTTGGAGTTGTTTTTTTTTTTAATTGAGCCAAACATAACTGCAGGTACATAGTTGTATAAATTGACACAAGTATAAATAAATGCATAAATAAATAAATGTAGAAATACACTTCGGAAATGTAGAAAATAAATCCAATACATTACTTAATACCAAATTTTTAAAAATTGTTTTATTTATTTATGTATCAATTTGATGTGTCAACCCAAACACATAGCTACTATCATGACACACACACACAGGAACACATACACATATACACACACACTTAAAAACACACACATACAGAGAGAAACACACACACATAAAAACACGCACGCATACGCAGAGAAACACACAAAAACACACACACATACACACACAAACACACAAACACACACACACACACACACATACACAGAGAAACACACACACACATAAAAAACACACACTCACACACACAGAGAAACAAACACACACACAAACACACACAGAGAAACAAACATACAAACACACAAACACACACACACACACACACACACACACAGAGAAACAAACACACACACAAACACACACACACACACACAGAGAAACAAACATACAAACACACACACACACACACACACACAGAGAGAGAGAGAAACAAACACACACACACACACACAGATAGAGAGAGAAACAAACACACACACACACACACAGAGAGAGAGAGAAACAAACACACACACACACACAGAACAAAAAAAACAACATATAACTAAAAATTGTGCAAAGTGGCAGGAAAACAGCAGCAGCCATTGTAATGAGTTAAAACCTTATTAAAAGGTTTATTTCAATCAAATAAAATAAAAAAAATTCCAACAACAAAGCTAACTTAAAACTACAGATCTCCAGATATTTCATGATGTTGACTCAGTTGAATGTTTCCTGAATCTCCTGCAGAGTGAGACCTCTTCATGTTATTTCCTGAGCTTTGATTCGTCCACCACGTTTATCTCCCACCTGAAACACGCCGCTCTTTCTCTCCGTGGCTTTTTAACTTATAATCACGCGAGATTTTAACTGAATTAAAACCATAATAAACTTGTTATGACGAGACTTTGTCAGGGTGATTTTTTCAGAGCGGATTTTGACCCAGATTTGGTTTTATTTCCGTCGCCTTCAGGTTCCCCATTTGTGAAGAACTGTCAAACACGTCCGCACCACATGCGGCTCAACAGTTTACACCTCGGTGCATCATGGGAAATGTAGTCCGTCAGGTCAGAACTACAATAAACACGATCAGTGGTGGAAGAAATGTTCAGATTGTTTATTTAAAGTGAAATTATAAATAATGTGAGTCTGAAATACTACAATACCTCAAACTGTACTACAGTAAAGTACAAGTACCTCAAACTGTACTACAATAAAGTACAAGTACCTCAAACTGTACTACAGTAAAGTACAAGTACCTCAAACTGTACTACAGTAAACTACAAGTACCCCAAACTGTACTACAGTAAAGTACAAGTACCTCTAACTGTACTACAGTAAACTACAAGTACCCCAAACTGTACTGCAGTAAACTACAAGTACCTCAAACTGTACTACAGTAAAGTACAAGTACCTCAAACTGTACTACAGTAAAGTACAAGTACCTCAAACTGTACTACAGTAAAGTACAAGTACCTCAAACTGTCCTACAGTAAAGTACAAGTACCTCAAACTGTACTGCAGTAAAGTACAAGTACCTCAAACTGTACTACAGTAAAGTACAAGTACCTCAAACTGTACTACAGCAAAGTACTAGTACCTCAAACTGTACTACAGTAAAGTACAAGTACCTCAAACTGTACTACAATAAAGTACAAGTACCTCAAACTGTACTACAGTAAACTACAAGTACCTCAAACTGTACTGCAGTAAAGTACAAGTACCTCAAACTGTACTGCAGTAAAGTACAAGTACCTCAAACTGTACTACAGTAAAGTACAAGTACCTCAAACTGTACTGCAGTAAAGTACAAGTACCTCAAACTGTACTACAGTAAAGTACAAATACCTCAAACTGTACTACAGCAAAGTACTAGTACCTCAAACTGTACTACAGTAAAGTACAAGTACCTCAAACTGTACTACAATAAAGTACAAGTACCTCAAACTGTACTACAATAAAGTACAAGTACTTCAAACTGTACTACACTAAAGTACAAGTACTTCAAATTATACTACAATAAAGTACAAGTACCTCAAACTGTACTATAGTAAAGTACAAGTACCTCAAACTATACTACAGTAAAGTACAAGTACCTCAAACTGTACTACAGTAAAGTACAAGTACCTCAAACTGTACTACAGTAAAGTACAAGTACCTCAAACTGTACTACACTAAAGTACAAGTACTTCAAATTATACTACAATAAAGTACAAGTACCTCAAACTGTACTATAGTAAAGTACAAGTACCTCAAACTGTACTACACTAAAGTACAAGTACTTCAAACTATACTCCAGTAAAGTACAAGTACCTCAAACTGTACTACAGTAAAGTACAAGTACCTCAAACTGCACTACAATAAAGTACAAGTACTTCAAACTATACTCCAGTAAAGTACAAGTACCTCAAACTGTACTACAATAAAGTACAAGTACCTCAAACTGTACTACAGTAAAGTACAAGTACCTCAAACTGTACTACAGTAAAGTAAAAGTATTTCAAACTGTACTACAGTAAAGTACAAGTACCTCAAACTGTACTACAGTAAAGTACAAGTACCTCAAACTGTACTACAGTAAAGTACAAGTACCTCAAACTGTACTACACTAAAGTACAAGTACCTCAAACTGTAATACAGTAAAGTACAAGTACCTCAAACTGTACTACAATAAAGTACAAGTACCTCAAACTGTACTACACTAAAGTACAAGTACCTCAAACTGTACTACAGTAAAGTACAAGTACCTCAAACTGTAATACACTAAAGTACAAGTACCTCAAACTGTACTACAGTAAAGTACAAGTGCCTCAAACTATACTACAGTAAAGTACAAATACCTCAAACTGTACTACAATAAAGTACAAGTACCTAAAACTGTACTACAGTAAAGTACAAGTACCTCAAACTGTACTGCAGTAAAGTACTAGTACCTCAAACTGTACTACAGTAGAGTACTAGTACCTCAAACTGTACTACAATAAAGTAATAGTACCTCAAACTGTACTACAGTAAAGTACAAGTACCTCAAACTGTACTGCAGTAAAGTACAAGTACCTCAAACTGTACTACAGTAAAGTACAAGTACCTCAAACTGTACTACAGTAAAGTACAAATACCTCAAACTGTACTGCAGTAAAGTACAAATACCTCAAACTGTACTACAGTAAAGTACAAGTACCTCTAACTGTACTACAGTAAAGTACAAGTACCTCAAACTGTACTACAGTAAAGTACAAGTACCTCAAACTGTACTACAGTAAAGTACAAGTACCTCAAACTGTACTACAATAAAGTACAAGTACCTCAAACTGTACTACAGTAAAGTACAAGTACCTCAAACTGTACTACAGTAAAGTAAAAGTATTTCAAACTGTACTACAGTAAAGTACAAGTACCTCAAACTGTACTACAGTAAAGTACAAGTACCTCAAACTGTACTACAGTAAAGTACAAGTACCTCAAACTGTACTACACTAAAGTACAAGTACCTCAAACTGTAATACAGTAAAGTACAAGTACCTCAAACTGTACTACAATAAAGTACAAGTACCTCAAACTGTACTACACTAAAGTACAAGTACCTCAAACTGTACTACAGTAAAGTACAAGTACCTCAAACTGTACTACACTAAAGTACAAGTACCTCAAACTGTACTACAGTAAAGTACAAGTACCTCAAACTGTACTGCAGTAAAGTACTAGTACCTCAAACTATACTACAGTAAAGTACAAATACCTCAAACTGTACTACAATAAAGTACAAGTACCTAAAACTGTACTACAGTAAAGTACAAGTACCTCAAACTGTACTGCAGTAAAGTACTAGTACCTCAAACTGTACTACAGTAGAGTACTAGTACCTCAAACTGTACTACAATAAAGTAATAGTACCTCAAACTGTACTACAGTAAAGTACAAGTACCTCAAACTGTACTGCAGTAAAGTACAAGTACCTCAAACTGTACTACAGTAAAGTACAAGTACCTCAAACTGTACTGCAGTAAAGTACAAGTACCTCAAACTGTACTACAGTAAAGTACAAGTACCTCAAACTGTACTGCAGTAAAGTACTAGTACCTCAAACTGTACTACAGTAAAGTACAAGTACCTCAAACTGTACTGCAGTAAAGTACAAGTACCTCAAACTGTACTACAGTAAAGTACAAGTACCTCAAACTGTACTACAGTAAAGTACAAATACCTCAAACTGTACTGCAGTAAAGTACAAGTACCTCAAACTGTACTACAGTAAAGTACAAGTACCTCAAACTGTACTACAGTAAAGTACAAATACCTCAAACTGTACTGCAGTAAAGTACAAATACCTCAAACTGTACTACAGTAAAGTACAAGTACCTCTAACTGTACTACAGTAAAGTACTAGTACCTCTAACTGTACTATAGTAAAGTATACAGTTTATTTTAATTATGATATTTGGAGCAGTTTTTGACATTAATATCATCTTCATCCATCACACGTTTGGGGTCAAAGGTCACACGGCTGATTTTTTTTAGCACAATAATAAAAATAAAACATCTTCTTCTTCTTCCTGAAACTGTCTTCAGCCTCCTGGAGATCAGCAGTGACTCATCATCATCATCATCATCATCATCATCATCATCATCATCATCATCATCATCATCATGTATGTGAGCGTGACTCATTTGTTGTGTTCGGCATTTCATTATCGAGTACGGAGGCAGCGAATCTCACACACACACACACACACACACACACACACACACACACACACACACACACACACACACACACACACACACACACACACACACACACACACACACACACACACACACAGGAGCTGATGAAGGAGTTAGTTTGGAGGAATGTGTCGTCGGCCTATTAAAAGAAGTGTTTGTGTTAATTAGAGATGTGAGAGCAGAGAGGAGGAACAGGAAGTAGTGGGAGGATCAGACCTGAGTGATCCGACTGATTTTTATCTGGGGGGGGGGGGGGGGGGGGGGGGGGGCTCCTTTAGTGCAGGAAGACTTTCTATGTTGTTTGAGAAGCTGCAGCAGAATACGTGTAGAATACAGAAGAACTTTATTAATAAACCATCAGAGTCATTATACAACACATTACTGACAGCGTGTAAATAGCGTTTTTAAAAAGCACGACTCGATTGGAAGGAGGGGGAAGGAAGGAAGAAGGAAGGAAAGGAGGGGGAAAGGAAGGAGGGAAGGAAAGGAGGGAGGGAGGAAGGAATGGAGGAAGGAAGAAGGAAGGAAAGGAGGGGGAAAGGAAGGAGGGAAGGAAAGGAGGGAGGGAGGAAGGAATGGAGGAAGGAAGAAGGAAGGAAAGGAGGGGGAAAGGAAGGAGGGAAGGAAAGGAGGGAGGGAGGAAGGAATGGAGGAAGGAAGAAGGAAGAAAAGGAGGGGGGAAGGAAGGAAGGAAGGAAGGAAGGAAGGAAAGGAAGGAAGGAAGGAAGGAACAGTCAAAACAGACAGAGTCAATTTGACCCGGGAGGAAGACACGAAGGTTAACTCACATCCACACTGTGATGATGAGTCATGAGGAGTAGATGTGGTTTAAATAAAGGCAACAACAACACCAATAATTTATAGTAGCGTCCATCAGGCTCCTAAAAGATACAGGCGGCTAGTTTCTGTGTTTACTTTCATTCGGATTCAGAGACAAATGTTTAAAATGATTCATGTTAAATTAGGTTTATTTAGAAAGCTGCAGTAAAGCCCCGATATACAGTATGATTCATTTCCCCTAAAGCTCTGTAACAGAGCTGAGAGTTGGATCACATAGGCTGCGTTAAGACCAGGCGGGGAGTTCCAGTCCTCTGAAATGAGGCCAACGCGGAAGTAACTGAAAACTGCATTCTATCAAAAGGCCACCAGGGGGCGACCGTTTTGGTGTCAAAAGGACTTCCGTCTCTATACAAGTCAATGGAGAATTCACCAACTTCTCACTTGATTTCTAACCTCAGTAAACGTTTTCAAAATGTGTTTATGGTCTCAATCGCTAGTTTAAAGCCTTCTTCAATGCAGTATGATGTTCATTTGGGACATTTTGGCCTCCCCGATTTTATATGTGACGATAAAGCAGGGTATGCATTAGGGCGTGGCTACGTCGTGATTGACAGGTTGATTGATTCACAGGTCGATCGGACAGATAGACTGCAGGAAATAGCCGTGAACTTGTTTCACACCGACAGTTTTCTCCGGAGTTTTGTGGTTATAGTCGTAACAGCTAACTTGGTTAGCATCACCAGGTTGCCGTTGTAGACTGTGGTAGATCCAGCCCTCGCAACCTCCCCCGCTCCGTCCTCATGCTCCTCCTGATGCCCATATAAGTAGAATCCCTGTTTTTATTTTTCCCAGCATGCACCTGAAATTTTCAAGATGGCGCTGCTCAGATCCGATACTATTGGCCTCCGAGCAGCAGTCCACAAACCAATGGGTGACATCACGGATGTTACGTTCATTTCTTATATACAATCTATGGATACGATTCAATAGGATACGATACCATATGATTCAGTTTGATTG
Organism: Scomber scombrus; assembly: GCF_963691925.1. NCBI lineage: Eukaryota > Metazoa > Chordata > Actinopteri > Scombriformes > Scombridae > Scomber > Scomber scombrus. The sequence continues at coordinate 2,469 of NW_026910359.1, read as the reverse complement.
GTTTTTCTCCGTGCACCTTTGGAAGCAGGTGAAGTTGTGTCAGAAACTTCGACTCTCTTCGTCTCAATCTCCTAAAGAAAACCCTAAATCCTACATTACCCATAATGCACCTCAGCAGTGTTTTTACATCAATCTCTCTGCTGCTGCTTAAATAAAAACCAACATATCATCTTTCAGTTCTGAGCCTGAAGACTTTGAACTTGGCAGCTTGGGAGTCTAAACCTCGACAGTCTCAGTTTGATTTACCATCATATTTATTTAATTGGCTGCAGTGTGTTTACGCACACGAGGAATCTGAACTCTCTGGCTGCTCTCTGTGTGCTCAAACACAACAATCCTCTCTGGATGATTCACAAACACAACAAACTGAACAGAGACACATAAACACAAATATATCAAATATTATTATTAACAAGAAAGTAGATGAAAAACAGATAAACTTCAACATGTAAAGAAACAGCTGATGTAAAAAGAGGAAACGATCAACTCTCATTTCCATATTGATAAAACCATGATGAGCGTAATCTGCTTTTATTGGATCTAATTTAATCTTTTTCTTTGGTCTCTTGGTTTGTAATCTTATCTTTAAAAAACAGAAACTGTCTGAATCAGCTTGTTAAATGGTGCAGTGAGTCAAAGGTTAACCAGATGCTCAACCAGCTCAGGTTTAAAGGTTGATTCCCCCTAATTTACACAGTTTATTCCCCTCCGGACGAAGGTTCATTGTCCCAAAGTGTGAGAACAAAGATCTGCTGCTGCTCCGTTATGGCTCAGCTTCCTGTTCCACTTCTTCTCTTCGGTTCTTCTTTCTTGGTTCTTGGTTAAAATACTCAGATGTGCAGAGGTGGGATGTGTACAAAGCTCAGGATGGATTTTTACCTTCAGCTGCAAATAAAGTCACCTGAACCGTAAACAAAGATACAAGTATAGTGCAAAGGTTTATTAAACTTTATCTGTTTTTTTCATTTTTACTCCTTTTGTGTCTTTTTTATATTCTCTCTTATTTTTATTTATTTTATTTATTTTATTTATTTTATTTATTTTATTTATTTTATTTATTTATTTGATCTATGTATGTATTTATCTTTCTGTCTTTCTTTTTCTTATTTATTTATTTTTTCTTATTTATTTATTTATTTGTGTCTGTTTCTTTTTTAATGTATTTATTGTCTTTATTGTCTTATTATTTTTCCTTATTTATATACATTTTTTTATTCATTTATTTTCCTTTATTTATTTATTTATTTATTTTTATTCATTTATTTTCCTTATTTATTTATCTATATTTCTTTCTTTTTAATTTATTTATTTTAATTTATTGTCTTATTATTTTCCTTATTTATTTATTTATTTATTTATTTTTAGTCATTTATTTTCCTTATTTATTTATTTATTTATTTTTATTAAGTATGTATGTATTTATTTATATATTTATTTTAGCCTCTAAAAGTGATTGAATAAAACAATATAAAAAATGTTCCTCTAGAGCTGTGTGATTAATTGATTAATTGATTAGTTGATTAGTTGATCAATAGAAGATTAATCAGCAACTTCAGATGTGATGATGAACTGAATATGAATATGAAGATGATTTTGATTTTAATTTTTATTCCTTTTCTTCATGCCGTCACTTTGTCCTGTTTTATTATCAGCTGTGAAACACTTTGAACTTTGACCTTTGACCTCCATGAACCTGAATGAAAGAAGTCTGATTGGTTGGTTGAAGGTGTGACAGAGTTCAGAGTTACATACAGTAAGTGTACAGTATACACATCTGTACCTGTGTGTTTAAAGTATATACATCCTGTGTGTGTGTGTGTGTGTGTGTGTGTGTGTGTGTGTGTGTGTGTGTGTGTGTGTGTGTGTGTGATGGATGACTGATTTAAGTTTACATCACTAACTCAGCTCTACCGGACTCAAAGGTTCACTAACAGACGTTTCACTGGTGAAACATAATAAACAGAAAGATATAGTCAGTTACGTTCCTTCCTTCCTTCCTTCCTTCCTTCCTTCCTTCCTTCCTTCTTTCCTCCCTTCCTTCCTTCCTCCCTCCTTCTCTCTTTCTTTCCTTCCTCTCTTCTTTTCCTCCTTTCTTCTTTCCTTCCCTCCTTCCTTCTTTCCTCTGTCCTTCTTTCCTTCCTTCCACCCTTCCTCTTTTCCTTTCTCCCTCCCTCCTTGCTTCCTTATTTCCTCCATACTTCCTTCCTTCCTTTACTTCCTCCCTTCCTCTTTTCCTTTCTCCCTCCCTCCTTCCTTCCTTATTTCCTCCATCCTTCCTTCCTTCCTTATTTTCTTTCCTCCCTTCCTTCCTCCCTCTCTTTCCTCCCTACTTTCCTTCCTTCTTCCTCCCTTTCCTTCCCTCCTTCCTCCCTTCCCTCCTTCCTTCCCTCCTTCCTTCCTCCTTCCTTCCTTCTCCCTCCCTTTCCTTCCTTCCTTGACTCGAGGACAAGTGCAGAGATATATTCTGAG